>NW_023330260.1:702787-753947 GCF_011100685.1 Canis lupus familiaris
CACCTGGACCTGGTGAGTGGGTTTGCCACCTGGGCCCTCACCCATACCTGGTGACACAGGGTCCACGTGGGCTTCACTTGGACCTGGTGAATCTGGTTTGTCTGTTCCTCACCCGGAACTGGTAACTCTGGTCATCACCTTTGAATCACCTGGACCTGGTGAATCTGGTCCCCATCTGGGCCTCACCCAGTCCTGGTGACTTTGTTCCCCACTGGACCTGATTGCTGTGGACTCCTTTTTGGCCTCACCTGGAACTGGTGACTCTGATCCTAACTGGACCTCACCCAGATCTGGTGACTCTGGTCCTCACCTGTGGACCATTATGACCTGGATACTCTGTTCCACACCTGAGCCTCAACTGGACATTAACTTGTTCCACAGTTGGTCCTCAACTGGTCCTGATGACACTGTTACCCTCTTAGGCCTCAATCCGGACCTGGTGGCTGTCGTCCCAACCTGTTCTCACCTGGAACAGGGGCTATCGTTCCCACATGAACCACCCCTGGAGCTGGTGACTGTAGTGTTCTTGTAGACTCACTTTTACCTGCTGTCACCGGTGCCGACTAGGGTCTCAAGTGGATCTGGTGACTTTGGCATGCAGGTTGGCCTCACCTGGACTTGTGAGTGGGTTGCCCCTGGGCCTCACCCATACCTGGTGAGTCAGGTCCCCGCGTGGGCCTCTTGGACCTGGTAAATCTGGTCCTTACCTGGTCGTTTCCCAGCCCCGGGGTCTCTGGTCACCACCTGGGCCTACCTGGACCTGGTGAATCTGATCCCCATCTGGGCCTCACCCAGGCATGTTGATTTTGTTCCACTCCTGTATCTGATTGCTGTGGACTCTTTCTTGGCCTCACCTGGAACAGGTGACTCTGATCCTATCTGCCCGTCACCCAGACCTGGTGACTCTGGTCCTCACCTGGGCATTTTTGGTACCTGGTGACTCTGTTCCACACCTGGACATGATGACTCTGGAACCTCTCTGGGCCTCATCCTGACCTGGTTACTCTGGTCCCCATCTGGATGTCACCTGGACCAGGTGATTCTGGTACCCCTCTAGGCCTCAACCAGGTCTGGTGACTCTGGTCCTCCACTGGACCACACCTGGACCTAGTGAATATGCTCCATCTGGGCCTCATTGGACCTGGTGATTCTGGTCCCTACCTGGGCATCATCGGGACATGGTTCCACTGCATGGCCTGCAGGTTGGCCTACACTGGACCTGGTAACCCTGGTCCCTACCTGGACATCATCAGGGCATGGTTCCACTGCATGGCCTGCAGATTGGCATCACGTGGACCTGGTGAGTGGGGTTGTCACCTGGGCCTCACTCATGCCTGGTGACACAGGTCCCCACGTGGGCTTCACTTGGACTTGGGAATCTGGTCCTTACCTGGTCCTCATCCGGAACTCGTAACTCTGGTCACCACCGGGGACTCACCTGGACCTGCTTATGTGTTCCACACCTGGGCCTCAAGTAGACCTGTTGACCATGGTCCCCAAGCTGGCCTCACATGGACCTGTTGTCTCTGACCCCCACCTGGGCCTCACGTGTACCTGGTAACTCTGGTCCTCACCTGGGCCTCATCTTGACCTAGTGACTCTGGTCCCCACCTTTGCTTCACCTGGATCTGGTGACTCTGGTCCCCACCGGGACTTCACCTGGATCTGGTGACTCTGGTCCCCACCTGGACCTCTCCTGGACCTGGTGACTCTCTTTCCAACATGGACCCTCACCTGGATCTGGTGGACTCTGGTCCTCAGTCTGGCCTCACCTCAGTTCCTAATCGGGGACTCACCTGGACCTAGTGATTCTCGTCCCCCTCTGGGCCTCACCCTGACCTGTTGACTCTGGTCCTCACCTGGATATCACAAGAACCGGGAGACTCTGGTCCCCCTTTGGGACTCACCCAGAGCTGGGAAGACTGGTACTCAACTGGGCCTCAACACGATCTGGTGAATCTACTCCTCACTTAAGCCTCGTCTGCACCTTGTGACTCTTATCCCACCTGGCATCAATGGGATATGGTTACTCTGTTCCCCACCTGGGCCTCACTTGGACATGATATCTGTTCTCCGCACTTTGGCCTCAACTGGTCCTGATGACTTCTGGTCCCCCCACCTAGGCCTCATCTGGACCTGGTGACTGTGGTCCCCACCTGGGTCTCACCTTGACCTGTTGCCTCTCGTTCCCACATGAACCACACCTGGACCTGGTGACTGTGGTGTCCTTGTAGACTCACATTAACCTGGTGATTCCGTTCCCGTCTAGGGCCTCACCTGGATCTGGTGACTCTGGCATGCAGGTTGGCCTCACCTGGAATTGGTGAGTGGGGTTGTCACCTGGGCCTCACCCATACCTGGTGACTCAGGTCCCCACGTGGGCCTCTTGGACCTGGTGAATCTAGTACTTACCTGGTCCTCTCCCCGACCCGGGGACTCTGGTCACGACCTGGGCCTCACCTGGACCTGGTGAATCTGTTCCTCATCTTGGCCTCACCGAGTACTGGTGACTTTCTTCCCCACTTGGACCTGATTGCTGTGGACTCTTTTTGCCTCACCTGGAACTGGTGACTCTGATCCTATCTGCGCGTCACCCAGATTTGGTGACTCTGGAACTCACCTGGGCATCATTGGTACCTGATTACTCTGTTCCACACATGAGCCTCACCTGGACATGATGACTCTGTAACCTCTCTGGGCCTTACCCTGACCTGGTGACTCTGGTCCCCATCTGGATGTCACCTGGACCAGGTGATTCTGGTACCCCTCTAGGCCTCAACCAGATCAGGTGACTCTGGTCCTCAACTGGGCCTCACCTGGACCTAGTGTATATCCTCGATCTGGGACTCATTTGAACCCGGTGACTCTGCTCCCTACCTGGGCATCATCGGGAGATGGTTCCACTGCATGGCCTGCAGGTTGGCCTCACCTGGACCTGGTAACTTTGGTCCCTACCTGGGCTTCATCGGGACACCGTTCCTCTGCATGGCCTGCAGGGTGGCCTCACCTGGACCTGGTGAGTGGGGTTTCCACATGGGCCTCAGACATAACTGGTGACATAGGTCCCCAAGTGGGCCTCACTTGGACCTGGTGAATCTGGTCCTAACCTGGTCCTCACCCAGAACTGGTAACTCTGGTCACCACCTGGGAATCAGCTGGACAGGGTGAATCTGGTCCCCATCTGGGCCTCCCCCAGTCCTGATGACTTTGTTCCCCACCTGAAACTGATTGCTGTGGACTCCTTCTTGGCCTCACCTGGAACTGGTGACTCTCATCCTAACTGAGCCTAACTCAATCAGCTGACGCTTGTCCTCCCCTGTGGACCATTATGAACTGGATACTCTGTTCCACAACTGAGCCTCACCTGGACATGATGACTCTGGATCCACTCTGGGCCTCACCCTGACGTGGTGACTCTGGTCCTCATGTGGATGTCACCTAGACCAGGTGAATCTGGTACCCCTCTAGGCCTCAACTCGACCTGGTGACTCTGGTCCTCAACTGGGCCTCACCGGGACCTAGGGAACATGCTCCCCACCTGCGACTCATGTGGACCTGGTGACTCTGTTCTACCTGTGTATCATCGGGACATGGTTACTCTATTCCCCACTGGGACTAACCTGATCCTGGTAACTCTGGTCCTGACTTTGGCCTCTTTTGTACCAGGTGACTCTGGCTCCACCTGGGCCTCAATTGTAACTGGTGACTCTGATCCTAAGCATGGCCTCACCTGACCTGGTGACTGTGGTTCCCATCGGACCTCACCTGGACCTCATATCTCTGGTCCAACCTGGGCCTCACCAGGACCTGGTGTCTCTGGTACCCACCTGGGTAGCATCAGGATATGGTTACACTGTTCACTCACAGTGACCCAGCCGGACCTATTAACTCTGGTCTTCACCTGGGCCACACCTGGACATGGTGAGACAGGTTCCCACCTGGGTCTCACCTGGACATGGTGAGTCGGATCCCCACTGGTCCTCACCTGTATATGGTGATTCTCGTTCCCACAGGGACATCATGTGGACCTGGTGAATGCAGTGTTTCTAGCTTCTCATGTACCTCGTGACTCTGGTCTCACCAGGGCCTCACCGGGACCTGGTGAGTGTGGTTGCCACCTGCACCTCACCTGGACCTGGTGATTCTGGTCTGCACCTGAGACTACCCTGGATCTGGTGACTCTGGTCCGCACCTGGGCTTCACCTGGTTTTAGGGACTCCGGTCCCCATCAGGGCCTCACCTGGCCCTGTTGTCCATGGTCCTCAACTGGGCAAAATTGGGACCCGGTGACTGTGTACCACAACTGGACCTCACCAGGACCAGGTGACTCTGGTCCCCCTCTGGGTCTCACTGTGCCCTAGTGACTGTGAACCCCACTATGGTCTGACTTGGACCTGCTGACCCTGTTTGCCACCTGCGCCTGACCTCGAACTGTTGACTCTGGTTCTTTCAAGGGCCTCCCCTGTACCTGGTGATCCTGGTCCCCACCTGGTCCTCACCTGGACGTGGTGACTCTTGTCACCACCGGGGACTCACCTGGACCTCCTTACTGTGTTCCACAACTGGGCCTCAAGTACACCTCTTGACCATGGTCCCCAAGCCGGCCTCACATGGACTTGTTGCCTCTGATCCCCACCAGGGCCTCACATGTACCTGGTAACTCTGGTCCTTACCTGGGCCTCATCTGGACCTACTGATTCTGGTCTCCACCTGGGCTTCACCTGGATCTGGTGACTGTGGTCCCCACCTGGACTTCACCTGGATCTGGTGACTCTGGTCCCCACTTGGATCTCACCTGGATCTGGTGACTCTGGTCCTCAGTTTGTCCTCACTTGGACCTGGTGTCTCTCGTCCCCACTTTGACCTAACTCAGAACTGCTGAATCTTGCCCCACCAAGGCCGCACCCAGACATGGTGACTCTTGTCCCCAGCTATGCCTCAATTCGACCTGATGAATCTGGTCCTCACGTGGGCCTCACATGGACCTGGGACTCAGCTGGATACAGTGGCTCTGGTTCCCACAATGTGCTCACCTGATACTGGTGACTTTGGTCTTATTCTATGCCTCACCAGGACCTAGTGATTCTGTTCCTCTTCTGGGCCTGCATGGCCCTAGTGACTCTGGTCCTCACCCAGGCATCATTGGGACCTGGATACTCTATTCCACACCTGGGCCTCACTTTGACCACGGACCTCTTGTCCCATTCTGGGCCTCAAACTAAAATGGTTACTCTGGTGCCCCCTCTGGGAATCACCCTTACCCGGTGACTCTGGTCACCCCTTGGGCTTCACTTCGGCCTGGTTAATCTGGTCCTTAGCTGGTCCACACCTGTATGTGGTGACTGGTCGCCACCTGGGCCTCACCTGGACTTGGTGAATCCTGTTGCCACCTGCGCCTCACCTGGACCTTGTGACTGTGGTCCCACCTGGACCTCACCTGGATCTGATGGCTGTGGTTCCCATATGGGGCTCTCCTGGTCCTGGTTCCTGTGGTCTCCATCTGGCCTCACCTGGAACACAATGACTCTGATCCATATTTGGGCCTCTCCTGGACCTGATGACTCTGGTCCTTACCTGGGCATCATTGGGACATGGATACTCTCTTATATACCTGGGCCTCACCTGGAACTGGTGACTGTGGTCCCACCTGGGCCTCACCTGGACGAGGTGACTTGTTCCCTCAGGGACCTCACCTGGACCTGGTGACTTAGGTCCTCATATGGGCATCATGGAACCTGGTTTCTCAGTTCCACATCGGGGCCTCAAACTGAACCTAGTGATTCTCGTCCCCCTCTGGGCCTCACCCTGACGTGCTGACTCTGGTCCCCACCTAGATATCACCAGAACCGGGTAACTCTGGTCCCCCACTGGGACTCCCCCAAGCTTGGACACTGGTCCTCTGCTGAGCCTCCACAGGACCTGGTGATTCTACTCCTCACTTAGGCCTCGTCTGGACCTTGTGAGTCTTTTCCCACCTGGCACCAATGGGACATGGTAACTCTGTTCCCCACCTGGGCCTCACCTGGACATGAGAACTTTGCTCCACACTTTGGCCTCAACTGGTCCTGATGACTCTTTCCCCCCCACCTAGGCCTCAATCTGGACCTGGTGCTGTGGTCCCCAGCTGGGTCTCACCAGGACCTGGTAACTCTCGTTCCCACATGATCCACAACTGGATCTGGTGACTGTGGTGTTCTTGTAGACTCACATTTACCTGGTGACTCCGGTCCCCACTAGGGCCTCACTTGGATCCGGTAACTCTGGCCGGCAGGCTTGCCTCACCTGGACCTGGTGAGTTGGGTTGCCACCTGGGCCTCACCCATACCTGGTGACTCAGGTCCCCACGTCGGCCTCTTGGACCTGGTGAATCTGGTCCTTACCTGGTCCTCTCCCAGATCCGGGGACTCTGGTCACCACCTGGGCCTCACCTGGACCGGGTGAATCTGGGCCTCACCCAGTCCTGGTGACTTTGTTCCCCACCTGGACATGATTGCTGTGGACTCTTTCTTGGCCTCACCTGGAACTGGTGACTCTGATCCTATCTACGTGTCACCCAGATCTGGTGACTCTGGTCCTCACCTGGGCATCATTGGTACCTGGTGAGTCTGTTCCACACCTGAGTCTCACCTGGACATGGTGACTCTTGAACCTCTCTGTGCCTCACCTTGACCTGGTGACTCTGGTCCCCGTCGAGATGTCACCTGGACCAGGGGATTCTGGTACCCCTCTAGGTCTCAACCAGTTCTGGTGACTCTGGTCCTCAACTGGGCCTCACCTGGACCTAGTGAATATGATTTATCTGGGCCTCATTTGGACCTGATGACTCCGGTCCCTACCTGGGCATCATCGGGACATGGTTCCACTGCATGGCCTGCAGGTTGGCATCACCTGGACCTGGTGAGTGGGTTTGCCACCTGGCCCTCACCCATACCGGGTGACACAGGTCCCACGTGGGCTTCACTTGGACCTGGTGAATCTGGTCCTTATCTGTTCCTCACCCGGAACTGGTAACTCTGGTCATCACCTGGGAATCACCTGGACCTGGTGAATCTGGTCCCCATCTGGGCCTCACCCAGTCCTGGTGACTTTGTTCCCCACCTGGACCTGATTGCTGTGGACTCCTTTTTGGCCTCACCTGGAACTGGTGACTGTGATCCTAACTGGACCTCACCCAGATCTGGTGACTCTGGTCCTCACCTGTGGACCATTATGACCTGGATACTCTGTTCCACACCTGAGCCTCAACTGGACATGATAACTTTGTTCCACAGTTGGGCCTCAACTGGTCCTGATGGCACTGTTACCCTCTTAGGCCTCAATCCGGACCTGGTGACTGTCGTCCCAACCTGGGTCTCACCTGGAACTGGTGGCTCTCGTTCCCACATGAACCACACCTGGAGCTGGTGACTGTAGTGTTCTTGTAGACTCACTTTTACCTGCTGTCTCCGGTGCGACTAGGGCCTCACGTGGATCTGGTGACTTAGGCATGCAGGTTGGCCTCACCTGGACCTTGTGAGTGGTGTTGCCCCTGGGCCTCACCCATACCTGGTGAGTCAGGTCCCCGCGTGGGCCTCTTGGACCTGGTAAATTTGGTCCTTACCTGGTCGTCTCCCAGCCCCGGGGTCTCTGGTCACCACCTGGGCCTACCTGGACCTGGTGAATCTGATCCCCATCTGGGCCTCACCCAGGCCTGTTGACTTTGTTCCACTCCTGTATCTGATTGCTGTGGACTCTTTTTTGGCCTCACCTGGAACAGGTGACTCTGATCCTATCTGCCCGTCACCCAGACCTGGTGACTCTGGTCCTCACCTGGGTATCTTTGGTACCTGGTGACTCTGTTCCACACCTGAGCCTCACCTGGACATGATGACTCTGGAACCTCTCTGGGCCTCATCCTGACCTGGTGACTCTGGTCCCCATCTGGAGGTCACCTGGACCAGGTGATTCTGGTACCCCTCTAGGCCTCAACAGGGTCTGGTGACTCTGGTCCTCCACTGGACCACACCTGGACCTAGTGAATATGCTCCATCTGGGCCTCATTGGACCTGGTGATTCTGGTCCCTACCTGGGCATCATCGGGACACGGTTCCACTGCATCGCCTGCAGGTTGGCCTCACCTGGACCTGGTAACCCTGGTCCCAACCTGGATATCATCAGGGCATGGTTCCACTGCATGGCCTACAGGTTGGCCTCACCTGGACCTGGTAACTCTGGTTCCTACATGGGCATCATCGGGACAGGGTTCCTCTGCATGGCTCGAAGGATGGCCTCTCCTGGACCTGGTGAGTGTGGTTGCCACCTGTGCCTCGCCCGTACCTGGGGACACAGGTCCCCTCGTGGGCCTCTTGGACCTAGTGAATCTGGTCCTTACCTGGTCGTCTCCCAGACCCGTGGTCTCTGGTCACCACCTGGGCCTCACCTGGACCTGGTCAATCTGGTCCCCATCTGGGCCTCACCCAGTCCTGGTGACTTTGTTCCCCACCTGGATCTGATTGCTGTGGATTCTTTCTTGGCCTCACCTGGAACTGGTGACTCTGATCATATCTGCGCATTACCCAGACCTGGTGACTCTGGTCCTCACCTGAGTATCTTTGGTACCTGGTGACTCTGTTCCACACCTGAGCCTCACCTGGACATGATGACTCTGGAACCTCTCTGGGCCTCATCCTGACCTGTTGACTCTGGTCCCCATCTGGATGTCACCTGGACCAGGTGATTCTGTTACCCATCTAGGCCTCAACCAGGTCTTGTGACTCTGGTGTTCCACTGGACCTCACCTGGACCTAGTAAATATGCTCCATCTGGGTCTCATTGGACCTGGTGATTCTGATCACTACCTCGGCATCATCGGGACATGGTTCCACTGCATGGCCTGCAGGTTGGCCTCACCTGGACCTGTAACTCTAGTCCCTACCTGGGCATCATCGTGACATGGTTCCTCTGCATGGCCTGCAGGTTCGCCTTACCTGGACCTGGTGAGTGGGGTTGCCACCTGGGTCTCACCCATGCCTGGTGACACAGGTCCCCAAGTGGGCCTCACTTGGACCTGGTGAATCTGGTGCTTACCTGGTCCTCACCCGGAACTCGTAACTCTGGTGACCACCTGGGAATCACCTGGAACTGGTGAATCTGGTCCCCATCTGGGGTCATCCATTCCTGGTGACATTGTTCCCCACCTGGACCTGATTGCTGTGGACTCCTTCTTGGCCTCACCTGGAACTGGTGACTCTGATCCTAACTGGGCATCACTGAGATCTGGTGACTCTGGTCCTCACCTGTGGACCATTATGAACTGGATAATCTGTTCCACACGTGAGCCTCACCTGGACATGTTAACTCTGGATCCACTCTGGGCCTAAGCCTGACATGGTGACTCTGGTCCCCATCTGGATTTCACCTAGACCAGGTGAATCTGGTACCCCTCTAGGCCTCAACTTGACCTGGTGACTCTGGGCCCCAACTGAGCCTCACCGGGAACTAGTGAACATGCTCCCCACCTGCGCCGCATCTGGGCATGGTGACTCTGGTTTTACCTGGGCATCCTCGGGAAATGGTTACTGTATTCCCCACTGGGACTGACCTGATTCTGGTAACTCTGATCCTGACTTTGGCCTCTTCTGTACCAGGTGACTCTGGCTCCAACTGGACCTCACCTGTAACTTGTGACTCTGATCCTAAGCATGGCCTCACCTGACCTGGTGACTGTGGTTCCCATCGGGACCTCACCTGGACCTCAGGTCTCTGGTTCCACCTGGGCCTCACCAGGACCTGGTGTCTCCGGTACCCACCTGGGTAGCATCAGGATATGGTTACACTGTTCACTAACAGTGACCCAGCCTGACCTATTAACTCTGGTCTTCACCAGGGCCACACCTGGATATGGTGACACTGGTTCCCACCTGGGTCTCACCTGGACATGGTGAGTCGGATCCCCACCTGGTCCTCACCTGTAACTAGTGATTCTCGTTCCCACATGGATATCATGTGGACCTGGTGGCTGCAGTGTTTCTAGCTTCTCATGTACCTCGTGACTCTGGTCCCCACCAGGGCCTCACCGGGACCTGGTCAGTGTGGTTGCCACCTGCACCTCACCTGGACCTGGCGATTCTGGTCTGCACCCGAGACTACCCTGGATCTGGTGACTGTGGTCCCCACCTGGGCTTTACCTGGATTTGGGGACTCCGGTCCCCATCTTGGCCTCAACTGTCCGTGTTGACCATTGTCCTCAACTGGGCAAAATTGGGACCCGGTGACTGTGTTCCACAACTGGACCTCACATGGACCAGGTGACTCTGGTCCCCCTCTGGGTCTCACCGTGCCCTAGTGACTGTGAACCCCACTTTGGCCTGACTTGGTCCTGCTGACCCTGGTTGCAACGTGCTCCTGACCTCGATCCGTTGACTCTGGTTCTTTCAAGGGCCTCCCCTTGACCTGGTGATCCTGGTCCCCACCTGGGCCTCACCTGGACGTGGTGACTCTTGTCACCACCGGGGACTCATCTGGACCTTGTTACTGTGTTCCACACCTGGGCCTCAAGTAGACCTCTTGCCTCTGATCCCCACCGGGGCCTCCGTTGTCTGGTAACTCTGGTCCTCACCTGGCCTCATCTGGACCTATTGACTCTGGTCACCACCTGGGCTTCACCTGGATCTGGTGACTCTAGTCCCCACCTGGACTTCACCTGGATCTGGTGACTCTGGTCCCCACCTGGACCTCTCCTGAACCTGGTGACTCTCTTTCCAACATGGACATCACCTGGATCTGGTGACTCTGGTCCTCACTTTGGCCTCACCTGGACCTGGTGTCTCTCATCCCCACATTGACCTAACTCAAAACTGCTGAATCTTGCCACACCTAGGCCGCACCCAGACCTGGTGACTCTTGTCCCCACCTATGCCTCAATTCGTCCTGATGCATCTGGTCCTCACGTGGGCCTCACATGGACCTGGGACTCAGCTCCATAGAGTGGCTCTGGTTCCCACAAGGGGATCACCTGATACTGCTGACTGTGGTGTTATTCTATGCCTCACCAAGACCTAGTGATTCTGTTTGCCATCTGGGCCTGCATGGCCCTAGTGACTCTGGTCCTCACCCAGGCATCATTGGGACCTCAATACTCTATTCCACACCTGGGCCTCAATTTGACCAGGGATCTCTGGTCCCATTCTGGGCCTGAAACTAAACTGGTTACTCTGGTTCCCCCTCTGGGCCTCACCCCTACCTGGTGACTCTGGTCACCCCTTGGGCTTCACATGGGCCTGCTGAATCTTGTCCTTAGCTGGTCCGTACCTGTATCTGGTGACTGGTCGCCACCTGGGTCTCACCTGGACTTGTTGAATCCTGTTGCCTCCTGCGACCCCCTGGACCTTGTGACTGTGGTGGCACCTGGACCTACCTGGATCTGGTGGCTCTGTTTCCCATATGGGGCTCTCCTGGACCTGGTTCCTCTGGTCTCGATCTGGCCTTACCTGGAACACAATGACTCTGATCCATATTTGGGCCTCTCTTTGACCTGTTGACTCTGGTCCTTACCTGGGCATCATTGGGACCTGGATACTCTCTTATATTCCTGGGCCTCATCTGAACCTGGTGACTGTGGTCCCACCTGGGCCTCACCTGGACGAGGTGACTGGTTCCCACGAGGACTTCGCCTGGACCTGGTGGCTCAGGTCCTCATATGGGCATCATGGGACCTGGTTTCTCAGTTCCACATCGGGGCCTCACCTGGACCTAGTGATTCTCGTCCCCTCTGGGCCTCACCCTGACGTGGTGATTCTGGTCCCCACCTGGATATAACCAGGACCGCGTGACTCTGGTCCCCCTCTGGGACTCACCCGGAGCTGACGATAATTGTCCTCAGCTGGGCCTCAACAGGACCTGGTGAATCTACTCCTCACTTAGGCCTCGTCTGGATCTTGTGACTCTTTTCCCACATGGCATCAATGGGACATGGTTACTCTGTTCCCCAACTGGGTCTCACCTGGATATGATGACTTTGCTCCACACTTTGGCCTCAACAAATCCTGATGACTCTGGTCCCCCCACCTAGTCCTCAATCTGGACCTGGTGACTGTGGTCCCCACCTGGGTCTCACCTGGACCTGGTGACTCTCGTTCCCTCATGAACCACACCTGGACCTGGTGAATGTAGTGTTCTTGTAGACTCACATTTACCTGGTGACTCTGGTCCCCACTAGGGCCTCAACTGGATCTGGTGACTCTGGCCTGCAGGTTGGCCTCACCTGGACCTGGTGAGTGGGGTTGCCACCTGGGCCTCACCCATACCTGGTGAGTCAGGTCCCCACGTGGGCCTCTTGGACCTGGTGAATCTGGTCCTTACTTGGTCCTCTCCCAGACCCGGGGACTCTGGTCACCACCTGGGCCTCACCTGGACCTGATGTATCTGGTCCCCATCTGGAACTCACCCATTCTTGGTGAATTTTTTCCACACCTGGACCTGATTGCTGTGGACTCTTTCTTGGCCTCACCTGGAACTGGTGACTCTGATCCTATCTGCGCGTCACCCAGACCTGTTGACTCTGGTCCTCACCTGGGCATCATTGGTACCTGGTGACTCTGTTCCACACCTGAACCTCACCTGGACATGATGACTCTGGATCTTCTCTGGGCCTCACCTTGACCTGTTGACTCTGGTCCCCATCTGGATGTCACCTAGACCAGATGAATCTGGTACCCCTCTAGGCCTCAACTAGATCTGGTGACTCTGGTCCTCAACTGGGCCTCACCGCGACCTAGTGAATATGCTCCCCACCTACGCCTCATCTGGACCTGGTGACTCTGATTCTACCTGGGCATCATCGGGACATGGTTACTCTATTCCCCACTGGGACTGACCTGATCGTGGTGACTCTGGTCCTGACTTTGGCCTCTTCTGTACCAGTTGACTCTGGCTCCACCTGGGACTCACCTGTAACTGGTGACTCTGATCCTAAGAATGGCCTCACCTGACCTGGTGACTGTGGTTCCCATCGGGACCTCACCTGGACCTCATGTGTCTTGTCCCACCTGGGCCTCACCAGGACCTGGTGTCTCTGGTACGCACCTGAGTAGCATCAGGATATGGTTACACTGTTCACTAACAGTGACCCAGCCGGACCTATTAACTCTGGTCTTCACTTGGCCACACCTGGACATGGTGACACTGGTTCCCACCTCGGTCTCACCTGGACATGGTGAGTCGGATTCCCACCTGGTCCTCACCTGTAACTGGTGATTCTCATTCCCACATGGACATCATGTGGACCTGGTGGCTGCAGTGTTTCTAGCTTCTCATGTACCTAGTGACTGTGGTCCCCACCAGGGCCTCACCGGGACCTGGTGAGTTTGGTTGCCACCTGCACCACACCTGGACCAGGTGATTCTGGTCTGCACCTGAGACTACCCTGCATCTGATGACTGTGGTCCAACCTGGGCTTCACCTGGATTTCGGGACTCCGGTCCCCATCTGGGCCTCACCTGGCCCTGTTGACCATGGTCCTAAGCTGGGCAAAATTTGGACCTGGTGACTGTGTTCCACAACTGGACCTCACCTGGACCAGGGGACTCTGGTCCCCCTCTGGGTCTCACCGTGTCCTAGTGACTGTGAAGTCTCCTTTGGCTTGACTTGGACCTGCTGACCCTGGTTGCCACCTGCGCCTGACCTCGAACTCTTGACTCTGGTTCTTTCAAGGGCCTCCCCTGTACCTGTTTATCCTGGTGTCCACCTGGGCTTCACCTGGACCTGGTGACTCTTGTCACCACGGGGGACTCACCTGGACCTGCTTACTGTGTTCCACAACTGGGTCTCAAGTAGACCTGTTGACCATGGTACCCAAGCCGGCCTCACATGGCCCTGTTGCCTCTGATCCCCACCGGATCCTCACGTGTACCTGGTAAGTCTGGTCCTCACCTGGGCCTCATCTGCACCTAGTGAATCTGGTCCCCACCTGGGCTTCACCTCGATCTGGTGACTCTGGTCCCCACCTGGACTTCACCCGGATCTAGTGACTCTGGTCCCCACCTGGACCTCTCCTGGACCTGGTGACTCTCTTTCCAACATGGACCTCACCTAGATCTGGTGACTCTGGTCCTCAGTTTGGCCTCACCTGGACCTGGGGTTCTCATCCCCACTTTGACCTAACTCAGAACTGCTGAATCTTGCCCCACCTAGGCCGCACCCAGACCTGGTGACTCTTGTCCCCAGTTAAGCCTCAATTCGACCTGATGAATCTCGTCCTCACGTGGGCTTCACATGGACCTGGGAATCAGCTGGGTAGAGTAGCTCTTGTTCCCACAAGGGTCTCACCTGATACTGGTGACTGTGGTCTTATTCTATGCCTCAACAGGACCTAGTGATTCTGTTCCCCATCTGGGCCTGCATGGCCCTAGTGACGCTGGTCCTCACCCAGGCATCATTCGGACCTGGATACTCTATTCCACACCTGGGCCTCACTTTGACCACGACCTCTGGTCCCATTCTGGGCCTCAAACTAAACTGGTTACTCTGGTTCCCCTTCTGGGCCTCACCCTTACCTGGTATATCTGGTCACCCCTTGGGCTTCACTTGGGCCTAGTGAATCTGGTCCTTAGCTGGTCCGCACATGGATCTGGTGACTGGTCGAATCTTGTTGTTACCTGGTCCTCTCCCAGACCCGGGAACTCTGGTCACCACCTGGGCCTCACCTGGACCTGGAAAATCTGGTCCCCATCTGGGCCTCACGCAGTCCTGGTGACTTTGTTCCCCACTTGGGCCTGATTGATGTGGACTCTTTCTTGGCCTCACCTGGAACTGTTGACTCTGATCATATCTGCGCGTCATCCAGACCTTGTGACTCTGGTCCTCACCTGGGCATCATTGGTACCTGGTGACTCTGTTCTACACCTGAGCCTCACCTGGACATGATGACTCTGGAACCTCTCTGGGCCTCACCCTTCCCTGGTGACTGTGGTCCCCATCTGGATGTCACCTGGACCAGGGGATTCTCGTATCCCTCTAGGCCTCAACCAGATCTGGTGACTCTGGTCCTCAACTGAGCCTCACCTGGACCTAGTGAATATGCTCCATGTGGGCCTCATTTGAACCCGGTGACTCTGCTCCCTACCTGGGCATCATAGGGATATGGTTCCACTGCATGGCCTGCAGGTTGGACTCACCTGGACCTGGTAACTCTGGTCCCTACCTGGGCATCATCGGGACATGGTTCCACTGCATGGCCTGCAGGTTGGCCTCACCTGGACCTGGTAACTCTGGTCCCTACCTGGGCATCATCGGGACACGGTTCCTCTCCATCACCTGCAGGTTGGCCTCACCTGAACCTAGTGAGTGGGGTTGCCAATTGAGCCTCACCCATACATAGTGACACAGGTCCCCAAGTGGGCCTCAATTGGACCTGGTGAATCTGGTCCTTACCTGGTCCTTCCCCGGAACTGGTAACTCTGGTCACCACCTGGGAATCACCTGGGCCTGGTGAATCTGGTCCCCATCTGGGCCTCATCCAGTCCTGGTTACTTTGTTCCCCACATGGACCTGATTGCTGTGGACGCCTTCTTGTCCTCACCTGGAACTGGTGACTCTGATCCTATCTGCGCGTCACCCAGACCTGGTGAATCTGGTCCTCAACTGGGCATCATTGGTACCTGGTGACTCTGTTCCACACCTGAGCCTCACCTGGACATGATGACTCTGGAACCTCTCTGGTCCTCACCCTGACCTGGTGACTCTGGTCCCCATCTCGATGTCACCTGAACCAGGTGATTCTGGTACCCTTATAGTGCTCAACCAGATCTGGTGACTCTGGTCCTCAACTGGGCCTCACCTAGACCTAGTGAATATGCTCCATCTGGGCCTCATTTGGACATGGTGATTCTGATCCCTACCTTGGCATTACCGGGACATGGTTCCACTGCATGGCCTGCAGGTGTGCCTTACCTGGACCTGATAACTCTAGACCCCACCTGGGCATCATCAGGACATGGTTCGACGGCATGGCCTGCAGGTTGGCCGCACTTGGACCTAGTGAGTGGGGTTGTCAGCTGAGACTCACCCATGCCTGGTGACACAGGTCCCAACGTGGGCCTCACGTGGACGTGGTGAATCTGGTCCTTCCCTTGTCCTCACCCGGAACTGGTAACTCTGGTCATCACCTGGGAATCACCTGGACATTGTGATTCTGGTCCCCATTGGGCCTCATCCATTCCAGGTGACTTTGTTCCCACCTGGACCTGATTGCTGTGTACTCCTTATGGCCCTCACCTGGAACTAGTGACTCTGATCCTAACTGGGCCTCACCCAGTTCTGGTGAATCTGGTCCTCACCTGTGGACCATTATGACCTGGATACTCTGTTCTACACGTGAGCCTCACCTGGACATGATGACTCTGGATCCCCTCTGGGCCTCAGCCTGACATGGTGACTCTGGTCCCCATCTGGATGTCACCTAGACCAGGTGAATATGGTACCCCTCCAAGCCTCAACTAGACCTGGTGACTCTGGTCCTCAACTTGGCCTAACCGGGACCTAGTGAATATGCTCCCCACCTGCACCTCATCTGGACATGGTAACTCTGGTTCTACCTGGGCATCATCGGGACATGGTTACTCTATTCCACACTGGGACTGACCTGATCCTGGTAACTCTGGTCCTGACTTTGGCCTCTTCTGTACCAGGTGACTCTGGCTCCACATTGGGCCTCACCTGTAACTTGTGACTCTGATCCTAAGCATGGCCTCACCTGACCTGGTGACTGTGGTTCCCATCGGGAACTCACCTGGACCTCGTGTCTCTGGTCCCACCTGGGCCACAACAGGAGCTGGTGTCTCTGGTACCCACCTGGGTAGCATCAGGATATGTTTACACTGTTCACTAATAGTGACACAGCCAGACCTATTAACTCTGGTCTTCACCTTGTCCACACCTGGACATGGTGACACTGGTTCCCACCTGGGTCTCACCTGGACATGGTGAGTCGGATCCCCACCTGGTCCTCACCTGTACCTGGTGATTCTCATTCCAGCATGGACATCATGTTCACCTGGTGACTGCAGTGTTTCTAGCTTCTCATGTACCTCGTGACTCTGGTCCCCACCAGGGCCTCACCGGGACCTGGTGAGTGTGGTTGCCACCTGCACCTCACCTGGACCTGGTGATACTAGTCTGCACCTGAGACTACCCTGGATCTGGTGACTGTGGTTCCCTCCTGGGCTTCACCTGGATTTGGGGACTCCAGTCCCCATCTGGGCCTCACCTGGCACTGTTGACCAAGGTCTTCAACTGGGCAAATTGGGACCCGGTGACTGTGTTCCACAACTGGACCTCACCTGGACCAGGTTACACTGGTCCCCCTCTGGGTCTCACCGTGCCCTATTGACTGTGAACCCCACTTTGGCTTGGCTTCGACCTGATGACCCTGGTTGCCACCTGCGCCTGACCTCGAACTGTTGACTCTGGTTCTTTAAAGGCCTCCCCTGTACCTGGTGATCCTGGTGCCCACCTGGGCCTCATCTGGACGTGGTGACTCTTGTCACCACCGGGGACTCACCTGGATCTGCTTACTGTGTTCCACACTTGGGCCTCAAGTACACTTCTTGACCATGGTCCCCAAGACCGCCTAACATGGATCTGTTGCCTCTGATCCCCACCGGGGCCTCACGTGTACCTGGTAACTCTGGTCCTCACCTGGGCCTCATCTGCAACTAGAGACTCTGGTCCCCACCTGGGCTTCACATGGATCTGGTGACTCTGGTCCCCACCTGAAATTTACCTGGATCTGGTGACTCTGGTCCCCACCTGGACCTCTGCTGGACCTGGTGACTCTCTTTCCAACATGGAACTCATGTGGATCTGGTGACTCTGGTCCTCAGTTTGGCCTCACATGGACCTGGTGTCTCTCGTCCCCACTTTGACCTAACTCAGAACTGCTGAATCTTGCCACACCTAGGCCGCACGCAGACCTGGTGACTTTTGTCCCCAGCTATGCCTCAATTCGACCTGATGAATCTGGTCCTCACGTGGGCCTCACATGGACCTGGGACTCAGCTGGATAGAGTGACTCTGGTTCCCACAAGGGGCTCACCTGTTACTGCTGACTGTGGTCTTATTATATGCTTCACCAGGACCTAGTGATTCTGTTCCTCATCTGGGCCTGCCTGGCCCTAGTGACTCTGGTCCTCACCCAGGCATCATTGGGACCTGGATACTCTATTCCACACCTGGGCCTCACTTTAACCAGGGACCTCTGGTCCCATTCTGGGCCTCAACTAAACTGGTTACTCTGGTTCCCCCTCTGGGCCTCATCCTTACCTGGTGACTCTGGTCACCCCCTGGGCTGCACTTGGGCCTGGTGAATCTGGTCCTTAGCTGGTCCTCACCTGGATCTGGTGACTGGTCGCCAGCTGGGCCTCACCTGGACTTGGTGAATCCTGTTGCCACCTGCGCCTCACCTGGACCATGTGACTGTGGTCCCACCTAGACCTCACCTGGCTCTGGTGGCTCTGGTTCCCATATGGGTCTCTCCTGGACCAGGTTCCTGTGGTCTCCATCTGGCCTCACCTGGAACACAATGACTCTGATACATATTTGGACCTCTCTTGGACCTGTTGACTCTGGTCCTTACCTGGGCATCATTGGGACCTGGATACTCTCTTATATACCTAGGCCTCTCTTGGATCTGGTGACTGTGGTCCCACCTAGGCCTCACCTGGACGAGGTGACTGGCTTCCAAGGGACCTCCCCTGGACCTGGTGACTCAGGTCCTCATATGGGCATCATGGGACCTGGTTTCTCAGTTCCACATCGGGGTCTCACCTGGACCTAGTGATTCTCGTCCCCCTCTGGGCCTCACCCTGACGTGGTGACTCTGGTTCCCACCTGGATATCACCAGAACCGGGTGACTCTGTTCCACCTCTGGGAATCACCCGGAGCTGGGGACACTGGTCCTCAACTGGGCCTCAACAGGACCTGGTGTATCTACTCCTCACTTAGGCCTCGTCTGGACATTGTGACTCTTTTCCCACCTGTCATCAATGGTACATGGTTACTCTGTTCCCCACCTGGGCCTCGCTTGGACATGATAACTTTGCTCCACACTTTGGCCTCAACTCGTCCTGATGACTCTGCTCCCCCCACCTAGGCCTGAATCTGGACCTGGTGACTGTAGTCCCCACCAGGGCCTTACCTGTACCTGGTGACACTCGTTCCCACATGAAACACACCTGGACCAGGTGACTGTGGTGTTCTTGTAGACTCACATTTACCTGGTGACTCCGGTCCCACTAGGGCCTCTCCTGGTTCTGGTGACTCTGGCTTGCAGGTTGGCCTCACCTGGACCTGGTGAGTGGGGTTGCTACCTGGGCCTCACCCATACCTGGTGTTACTTACCCACCTGGTCCTCTTGGACCTGGTGAATCTGATCCTTACCTGGTCCTCTCCAAGACCCGGGGACTCTGGTCCCCAACTGGGCCTCACCTGGACCTGGTGAATCCGGTCATCATCTGGGACTCACCCAGTCCTGGTGACTTTGTTCCCCACCTGGACCTGATTGCTGTGGACTCTTTTTGGCCTCACCTGAAAATGGTGACTCTGATCTTTTCTGCGCGTCCCCCAAACCTGGTGACTCTGTTCCTCACCTGGGCATCATCGGGACATGGTTCCACTGCATGAACTGCAGGTTGGCCTCACCTGGACCTGGTAATTCTGGTCTCTACCTGGGCATCATAGGGATATGGTTCCACTGCATGGCATGCAGGTTAGACTCACCACGACCTCATGACTCTGGGCCCTCCCTGGGCATCATCGGGACATGGTTCCCCTGCATGGCCTGCAGGTTGGCCTCATTTGGACCTGGTGACTCTGGTCTCTACCTGGGCATCTTCGGGACATAGTTCCCCTGCATGGCCTGCAGATTGGCCTCACCTGGACCTGGTAACTCTGGTCCCTAAATGGGCATCATCGGGACATGGTTCCCCTCCATGACCTGCAGGTTGGCCTCACCTGGACCTGGTAACTCTGGTCCCTACCTGGGCATCATCGGGACATGGTTCCTCGGCATGGCCTGCATGTTGGCCTCACCTGGACCTGGTGAGTGGGGTTGTCACCTGGGCCTCACCCATGCCTGGTGACACAGGTCCCCACGTGGGCCTCACTTGGACCTGGTGAATCTGGTCTTTACCTTGTCCTCACCCGGAACTTGTAACTCTGGTCACCACCTGGGAATCATCTGGACCTGGTGAATCTGGTCCCATCTGGGCCTCATCCAGTCCTGGTGACTTTGTTCCCCACCTTGACCTGATTGCTGTGGACTCCTTCTTGGCCTCACCTGGTATTGGTGACTCTGAACCTAACTGGGCCTCACCCAGATCTGGTGACTCTGGTCCTCACATGTGGACCATTATGACCTGGATACTCTGCTCCACACCTGTGCCTCAGCTGGACATGATGACTCTGGAACCCCTCTGGGCCTCAGCCTGACATGGTGACTCTGGTCCCCATCTGGATGTCACCTAGACCAGGTGAATCTGGTACCCCTCTAGGCCTCAACTTGACCTGGTGACTCTGGTCCTCAACTGGGCCTCACCGGGACCTAGTGAACATGCTCCCCACCTGCGCGTCATCTGGTCCTGGTGACTCTGTTTCTACCTGGGCATCATTGGGACATGGTACTCTATTCCCCACTGGGACTGAACTGATCCTGGTAACTCTGGTCCTGCCTTTGGCCTCTTCTGTACCAGGTGACTCTGGATCCACCTGGGCCTCACCTGTAACTGGTGCCTCTGATCCTAAGCATAGCCTCCCCTGACCTGGTGACTGTGGTTCCCATCGGGACCTCACCTGGACCTCATGTCTCTGGTCCCACCTGGGCCTCACCAGGACCTGGCCCAGAGTCAGCAAGTCCAGGTGAGGCTGACATGATGACTCTGGTCCCCATCTGGATGTCACCTAGACCAGGTGAATCTGGACCCCTCTACGCCTCAACTAGAACTGGTGACTCTTGTCCTAACTTGGCCTCACCGGGACCTAGTGAATATGCTCCCCACCTGCTCCTCATCTGGACCTGGTGACTCTGGTAGTTCCTGGGCATCATCGGGACATGGTTACTCTATTCCCCACTGGGACTGACCTGATCCTGGTAACTCTTGTCCTGACTTTGGCCTCTTCTGTACCAGGTGACTCTGGCTCAACCTGTGCCTCACATGTAACTGGTGACTCTGATCCTAAGCATGGTTTCACCTGACCTGCTGACTGCGGTTCCCATCGGGACCTCACCTGGACCTCATGTCTCGGGTCCCTCTTGGGCCTCACCAGGACCTGGTGTCTCTGGTAACCATCTATGTAGCATCAGGTTATGGTGACACTGTTCACAATCAGGGACTCTGGTCCCCATCTGGATGTCACCTGGATCAGGTGATTCTGGTACCCCTCTAGGCCTCAACCAGATCTGGTGACTCTGGTCCTCAACTGGGCCTCTCATGGGCCTAGTGAATATGCTCCATCTGGGCCTCATTTGGAACTGGTTACTCTGTTCCCTACCTGGGCATCATCGGGACATGGTTCCACTGCATGACCTGCAGGTTGGCCTCACCTGGACCTGGTAACTCTGTTCCCTACACGGGCATCTTCGGTACACGATTCCTCTGCATTGCCTGGAGGTTGGACTCACCTTGCCCTGGTGAGTGGGTTTGCTACCTGGGTCTCACCCATACCTGGTGACACAGGTCCCCACGTGGGCCTCACATGGTCCTGGTGAATCTGGTCCTTACCTGGTCCTCATCCGGAACTGGTAACTCTGGTCATCACCTGGGAATCACCTGGACCTTGTGAATTCTGTTCCCAATCTGGGCCTCACCCAGTCCTGGTGACTTTGTTCCCCACCTGGACCTGATTGCTGTGGACACTTTGTTGGCCTCACCTGGAACTGGTGACTCTGTTCCTAACTGGGCCTCACCCAGATCTGGTGACTCTGGTCCTGAACTGTGGATCATTAAGACCTGGATACTCTGTTCCACACCTGAGCCTCACCTGGAGTTGATGACTCTGGAACCATCTCTGGGCCTCACCCTGAAATGGTGACTCTGGTCTCCATTTGGATGTCACCTAGACCAGGTGAATCTGGTACCCCTCTAGGACTCAACTAGACCTGGTGACTCTCGTCCTCAATTGGCCTCACAGGGACCTAGTGAATATGCTCCCCACCTGCGCCAATCTGGACCTGGTGACTCTGGTTCTTCCTGGGCATCATCCTGAAATGGTTACTCTATTCCCCACTGGGACTGACCTGATCGTGGTGACTCTGGTCTTGACTTTGGCCTCTTCTGTACCAGGTGACTCTGGATCCACCTGGGCCTCACCTGTAACTGGTGACTCTGATCCTAAGCATGGCCTCACCTGACGTGGTGACTGTGGTTCCCATCGGGACCTCACCTGGACCTCATGTCTCTGGGCCCACCTGGGCCTCACCAGGATATGGTCTCTCTGGTACCCACCTGGGTAGCATCAGGATATGGTTACACTGTTCACTAACAGTGACCCAGCCGGACCGATTAACTCTGGTCTTCACCTGGGTCTCACCTGGGCATGGTGGGTCGGATCCCCACCTGGTCCTCACCTGTAACTGGTGATTCGCGTTCCCACATGGACATCATGTGGACCTGGTGGCTGCAGTGTTTCTAGCTTCTCATGTACCTCGTGGCTCAGGTCCCCACCAGGACCTCACCGGGACCTGGTGAGTGTGGTTGCCTCCTGCACCTCACCTGGACCTGGTGATTCTGGACTGCAACCGAGACTACCCTGGATCTGGTGACTGTGGTCCCCACCTGGGCTTCACCTGGATTTGGGGACTCCGGTCCCCATATGGGCACACCAGACTCTGTTGACCATGATCCTCAACTGGGCAAAATTGGGACACGGTGACTGTGTTCCACAACTGGACCTCACCTGGACCAGGTGACTCTGGTCCTCCTCTGGGTCTCACCGTGCCCTAGTGACTGTGAACCCCACTTTGGCCTGGCTTCGACCTGCTGACGCGGGTTGCCACCTGCGCCTGACCTCGTGCTGTTGACTCTGATTCTTTCAAGGGCCTCCCCTTTACCTGGTGTTCCTGGTCCCCACCTGGGCCTCACCTGGACGTGGTGACTCTTGTCACCACCGGGGACTCACCTGGACCAGCTTACTGTGTTCCACACCTGGGCCTCAAGTAGACCTCTTGACCATGGTCCCCAGGCGGGACTCACATAGACCTGTTGCCTCTGATCCCCACCGGGGCCTCACGTGTACCTGGTAACTCTGGTCCTCACCTGGGCCTCATCTGGACCTAGTGACTCTGGTTCCCACCTGGGCTTCACCTGGAGCTGGTGACTCGGGTCCCCACCTGGACTTCACATGGATCTGGTGACTCTGGTCCCTTCCTGGACCTCTCCTGGACCTGGTGACTCTCTTTCCAACATGGTTCTCCCCTGGATTTGGTGACTCTCGTCCTCAGTTTGGCCTCCCCTGGACCTGGTGTCTCTCGTTCCCTCTTTGACCTAACTCAGAACTGCTGAATCTTGCCCCACCTAGGCCGCACCCAGACCTGGTGACTCTTGTCCCCAGCTATGCCTCAATTCGACCTGATGAATCTGGTCCTCACGTGGGCCTCACATGGACCTTGGACTCAGCTGGGTAGAGTGGATCTCGTTCCCTCAAGGGGCTCACCTGATACTGCTGACTGTGGTCTTATTCTATGCCTCACTAGGACCTAGTGATTCTGTTCCCCATCTGGGCCTTCATGGCCCTAGAGACTCTGGTCCTCTCCCAGGCATCATTGGGACCTGGATACTCTATTCCACACCTGGGCCTCACTTTGACCAGGGACCTCTGGTCCAATTCTGTGCCTCTAACTAAACTGGTTACTCTGATTCTACCTCTGGGACTCACCGTTACCTGGTTTCTCTGGTCACCCCTTGAGCTTCACATGGGCCTGGTGAATCTGGTCCTTAGCTGATCCGCACCTGGATCTGGTGATTGGTCGCCACCTGGGCTTCACCTGCACTTGGTGAATCCTGTTGCCACCTGCGCCTCACCTGGACCTTGTGACTGTGGTCCCACCTGGAACTCAACTGGATCTGGTGGCTCTGGTTCCCATACGGGCCTCTCCTGGACCTGGTGACTCAGGTCCTCTAATTGGTATCATGGGACCTGGTATCTAAGTGCCACATTGGGGCCTCACCTGGACCTAGTGATCTCGTCCCCCTCTGGACCTCACCCTGACCTGGTGACTCTGGTCCCCACCTGGATATCACCAGAACCGGGTGACTCTGGTCCCCCTCTGGGACTCACCCGGAGCTGGGGACACATCCTCACCTGGGCTCAACAGGATCTGGTGAATCTACTCCTCACTTAGGCCTCGTCTGGACCTTGTGACTCTTATCCAATCTGGCATCAATGGGACATGGTTACTCTGTTCCCCACCTGGGCCTCACCTGGACATGATAAGTTTTCTCCGCACTTTGGCCTCAACTGGTCCTGATGACTCTGGTCCCCCCACCTAGACCTCAATCTGGACCTAGTTCCTGTGTTCCCCACCTGGGTCTCACCTGGATCTGGTAACTCTGGTCCCTACCTGGGCATCATCGGGACATGGCTCCTCTGCATGGCCTGCATGTTGGCCTCATCTTGACCTGGTGAGTGGGGTTCCCACGTGGGTCTTACCCATGCCTGGTGACACAGGTCCCCACGTGGGCCTCACTTGGACCTGGTGAATGTGGTCCTTACCTAGTTCTACCCGGAACTGGTAAATCTGGTCACCACCTGGGTATCACCTAGTCCTGGTGACTTTGTTCCCCACCTGGACCTGATTGCTGTGGACACCTTCTTGGCCTCACCTGGAAGTGGTAACTCTGATCCTAACTGGGCGTCTCCCAGATCTGGTGACTCTGGTCCTCACGGGTGGACCATTATGACCTGGATACTCTGTTCCACACCTGAGCCTCACCTGGACATGATGACTCTGGATCCCCTCTGGGCCTCACCCTGACATGGTTACTCTGGTCCCCATCTGGATGTCACCTAGACCAGGTGAATCTGGTACCCCTCTGGGCCTCAACCAGATCTGGTGACTCTGGTCCTCAACTGGGCCTCTCATGGGCCTAGTGAATATGCTCCATCTGGGCCTCATTTGGACCTGGTGACTCTGGTCCCTACGTGGGCAACATCGCGACCTGGTTCCACATAATGGTCTGCAGGTTGGCCTCTTCTTGACCTAGTAACTCTGGTCCCTACCTGGGCATCATCGGGACACGGTTCCTCTGCATGGCCTGCAGGTTGGCGTCACCTGGACCTCGTACCTCTGGTCCCTACCTGGGCATCATCGGGACACGGTTCCTCTGCATGGCCTGCAGGTTGGCCTCACCTAGACCTGGTGAGTGGGCTTGCCACCTGGGCCTCACCCATACCTGGTGACACAGGTCTCACGTGGGCCTCACTTGGACCTGGTGAATCTGGTCCTTACCTGGTCCTCACACGGAACTGGTAACCCTTGCCACAAAATGGGAATCACCTGGACCTGGTGAATCTGGTCCCCATCTGGGCCTCACCCATTCCTGGTGACTTTGATCCCCACCTTTTTTTTTTTTTAAAGATTTTATTTATTTATTCATTCGGAGAGAGAGAGATAAGCAGAGAGAGAAGCAGGCTCCATGCAGGGAACCCGACGTGGGACTCGATCCCGGGTCTCCAGGATCACGCCCTGGGCTGCAGGCGGCACCAAACCGCTGCGCCACTGGGGCTGCCCTGATCCCCACCTTGACCTGATTGCTGTGGACTCCTTCTTGGCCTCACCTGGAACTTGTGACTCTGCTCCTAACTGGGCCTCACCCAGATCTGGTGACTCTGGTCCTAACCTGTGAACCATTATGACCTGGATACTCTGTTCCACACCTGAACCTCACCTGGACATGATGACTCTGGATGCCCTCTGGGCCTCACCCTGACATGGTGACTCTGGTCCCCATCTGGATGTCACCTAGACCAGGTGAATCTGGTACCCCTCCAAGCCTCAACTAGACCTGGTGACTCTGGTCCTCATCTGGGCCTCACCTGGACCTAGTGAATACTCTACCCACCTGCGCCTCGCTGGACCTGGTGACTCTGATTCTGCCTGGGCATCATTGAGACATGGTTACTGTATTACCCACTGGGACTGACCTGATCCTGGTAACTCTGGTCCTGACTTTGGCCTCTTCAGAACCAGGTGACTCTGGCTCCAGCTTGGCATCACCTGTTCCTGGAGACTCTGATCCTAAGCATGGGCTCACCTGACCTGGTGACTGTGGTTCCCATCGAGACCTCACCTGGACCTCATGTCTCCGGTTACACCTGGGCCTCACCAGGACCTGGTGTCTCTGGTCCCCACCTGGGTAGCATCAGGATATGGTTACACTGTTCACTAACAGTGACCCACCCGGACCTATTAACTGTGGTCTTCACCTGGGGAACACCTGGACATGGTGTCATTGGTTCCCACCTAGGTCTCACCTGGACATGGTGAGTCTGATCCCCAACTGTGCCTCAATATAACTGGTGATTCTCGTTCCCACATGGACATCATGTGGACCTGGTGGCTGCACTGTTTCTATCTTCTCATGCACCTCGTGGCTTGGTCCCCACCAGGGCCTCACCGGGACCTGTTGAGTGTGGTTGCAACCTGCACCTCACCTGGACCTGGTGATTCTGGTCTGCACCTGAGACTACCCTGAATCTGGTGACTGTGGTTCCCTCCTGGGCTTCACCTGGATTTGGGGACTCCGGTCCCCATCTGGGACTCACCTGGCCCTGTTGACCATGGTCCTCAACTGGGCAAAATTGGGACCCTGTGACTGTGTTCCACAACTGGACCTCACCTGGACCAGGTGACTCTGGTCCCCCTCTGGGTCTCATCGTGCCCTTGTGACTGTGAACCCCACTTTGGCCTGGCTTCGACCTGCTGACCCTGGTTGCCACCTGCGCCTGACCTCGAACTGTTGACTCTGGTTCTTTCAAGGGCCTTCCCTGGACCTGGTGATCCTGGTTGACCTGGGCCACACCTGGACGTGGTGACTCCTGTCACCAATGGGTAGTCACCTGGACCTGCTTACTGTGTTCCACACCTGGGCCTCAAGTAGACCTGTTGACCATGGTCCCCAAGCCGGCCTCACATGGACCTGTTGCCTCTGATCCCCACCGGGTCCTCACGTGTACCTGGTAACTCTAGTCCTCACCTGGGCCTCATCTGGACCTAGTGACTCTGGTCCCCATCTGGGCTTCACATGGATCTGGTGACTCTGGTCCCCACCTGGACTTCACCTGGATCTCGTGACTCTGGACTCCACCTGGACCTCTCCTGGACCTCGTGACTCTCTTTCCAACATGCACCTCACCTGGATCTGGTGACACTGGTCCTCAGTTTGGCCTCACCTGGACCTTGTGACTCAGGTCCTCATATGGGCATCATGGGACCTGGTTTCTCAGTTCCTCTTCGGGGCCTCACCTCGACCTAGTGATTCTCGTCCCCCTCTGGGCTTCTCTCTGACGTGGTGACTCTGGTCCCCACCTGGATATCACCAGAACCGGGTGACTCTGGTCCTCCTCTGGGACTCACCCGGAGCTGGGGACACTGCTCCTCAACTGGGCCTCAACAGGACCTGGTGAATCTACTCCTCACTTAGGCCTCATCTGTACCTTGTGACTCTTTTCCCACCTGGCATCAATGGGACATGATTTCTCTGTTCCCCACCTAGGCCTCACCTGGACATGATAACTTTGCTCCACACTTTGGCCTCAACTGGTCCTGATGACGCTGGTTACCCAACCTAGGCCTCAATCTGGACCTGGTGACTGTGGTCCCCACCTGGGTCTCACCTGGACCTGGTGACTCTCGTTCCCACATAAACTAAACCTGGACCTGGTGACTGTGGTGTACTTGTAGACTCACATTTTCGTGGTGACTCCGGTACCCACTAGGGCCTCACCTGGATCTGGTGACTCTGGCCTGCAGGTTGGGCTCGCTGGACCTGGTGAGTGGGGTTGACACCTGGGCCTCACCCATACCTGGTGACTCAGGTCTCCACGTGGGCCTCTTGGACCTGGTGAATCTTGTTCTTACCTGGTCCTTTCCCAGGCCCGGGGACTCTGGTCACCACCTGGTTCTCACTTGGACCTGGTGAATCTGGTCCCCATCTGTGCCTCACCCAGTCCTGGTGACTTTTTTCCCCACCGGGACCTGATTGCTGTGGACTCTTTCTTGGCCTCACCTGAAACGGGTGACTCTGATCGTATCTGAGTGTCACCCAGACCTGGTGACTCTGGTCTTCACCTAGCCATCATTGGTACATGGAGACTCTGATCCACACCTGAGCCTCACCTGGACATGATGACACTGGAACCTCTCTAGGCCTCACCCTGACCTGGTGACCCTGGTCCCCATCTCGATGTCACCTGGACATGGTGATTCTTGTACCCCTCTAGGACTCAACCAGATCTGGTGACTCTCGTCCTCAACTGGGCCTCACCTGGACCTAGTGGATATGCTCCATCTGGGCCTCATCTGGACCTGGTGACTCTGGTTCCTACCTGGGCATCATCGGGACATGGTTACTCTATTCCACACTGGGAATGACCTGATCCTGGTAACTCTGGTCCTCTCTTTGGACTCTTCTGTACCAGGTAACTCTGGCTCCACCTGGGCCTGACCTGTAACTGGTGACTCTGATCCTATGCATGGCCTCATCTGACCTGGTGACTGTGCTTCCCATCGGGACCTCACCTGGACCTCATGTCTCCGGTCCCACCTGGGCTTACCAGGACCTGGTGTCTCTGGTACCCACATGGGTACCATCAGGATATGGTTACCCTGTTCACTAACAGTGACACAGCCGGACCTATTAGCTCTGGTCTTCACCTGGGCCACACCTGGACATGGTGACACTGGTTCCCACCTGGGTCTCACCTGGACATGGTGAGTCGGATCTCCACCTGGTCCTCACATGTAACTGGTGATTCTCGTTCCCACATGGACTCATGTGGAACTGGTGGCTGCAGTGTTTTGAGCTTCTCATGTACCTCTTGACTCTGGTCCCCACCAGGGCCTCACCGGGACCTGGTGAATCTGGTCCCCATCTGGGCCATACCCAGTCCTGGTGACTTTGTTCCCCACCTGGACCTGATTGCTGTGGACTCTTTCTTGGCCTCACCTGAAGCGGGTGACTCTGATCCTATCTGCGCGTCACCTAGACCTGGTGACTCTGGTCCTCACCTGGGCATCATTGGTACCTGGTGACTCTGTTCCACACCTGAGCCTCACCTGGACATCATGACTCTGGAACCTCTCTGGGCATCAACCTGACCTGGTGACTCTGGTCCCCATATGGAAGTCACCTGGACCAGGGGAGTCTGGTACTCCTCTGGGCCTCAACCAGGTCTGGTGACTCTAGTCCTCAACTGGGCCTCACCTGTAGCTAGTGAATATGCTCCATCTGGGCGTCATTTGGACCTGGTGACTCTGGTACCTACCTGGGCATCATCGGTACATGGTTCCACTGCATGACATGCAGATTGGCCTCACCTGGACCTGGTAACTATCGTCCCTACCTGGACATCATTGGGACCTGGTTCCTCTGCATGGCCTGGAGGTTGGCATCACCTGGACCTGGTGAGTGCGTTTGTCACCTGTGCCTCACACATGCCTAGTGACAAAGGTCCCCACGTGGGCCTCACTTGGACCTGGTGAATCTGGTCCTTACCTGGTGGTCACCCGGAACTGGTAACTCTGGTCACCACATGGGAATCACCTGGTCCTGGTGAATCTGGTCCCCATCTGTGCCTCACCCAGTCCTGTTGACTTTCTTCCCCACCTGGACCTGATTGCTGTGGACTCCTTCTTGGCCTCACCTGGAACTGGTGACTCTGATCCTAACTGGGCCTCACCAAGGTCTCGTGACTCTGGTCCTCACCTGTGGACCATTATGACCTGGATACTCTGTTCCACACCTGAGCCTCACCTGGATATGATGACTCTGGATCCCCTCTGGGCCTCAGCCTGACATGGGGACTCTGGTCCCCATCTGGATGTCACCAGTCCAGGTGAATCTGGTACCCCTCTAGGCCTCAACTAGACCTGGTGACTCTGACCTCAACTGGGCCTCAACGGGACCTAGTGAACATGCTCCCCCCCTGCGCCACATCTGGACCTGGTCACTCTGGTTCTACCTGGGCATCATCGGGACATGGTTACTCTATTCCCACTTGGAGTGACCTGATCCTGGTAACTCTGGTCCTGACTTTGGCCTCTTCTGTACCAGGTGACTTGGCTCCACCTGGGCCTCACCTGTAACTGGTGACTCTGATCCGAAGCATGGCCTCACCTGACCTGGTGACTGTGGTTCCCATCGGGACCTCACCTGGACCTCATGTCTCTGGTCCCATTTGGGCCTCACAAGGACCTGGTGTCTCTGCTACCCACCTGGGTAGCATTAGGATATGGTTACACTGTTCACTAACAGTGACCCAGCCGGACCTATTAACTCTGGTCTTTATCTGGGCCACACCTGGACATGGTGACACTGGTTCCCACCTGGGTCTCACCTGGACATGGTGAGTCGTATCCCCACGTGGTCCTCACCTGTAACTGGTGATCCTCGTTCCCACATGGAGATCATGTGGACCTGTTGGCCGCAGTGTTTCTAGCTTCTTTTTTTTTAATTTTTATTTATTTATGATAGTCACAGAGAGAGAGAGAGGCAGCCCGACTTTGGATTCGATCCCTGGTCTCCAGGATCGCGCCCTGGGCCAAAGGCAGGCGCCAAACCGCTGCGCCACCCAGGGATCCAATGTGTTTCTAGCTCTTCATGTACCTCGTGACTCTGTTCCCCACCAGTGCCTCACCGGGACCTAGTGAGTTGGGTTGCCACCTGCACCACACCTGGACCTGGTGATTCTCGTCTGCACCTGAGACTACCCTGGATGTTGTGACTGTGGTCCCCACCTGGGCTTCACCTGGATTTCGGGACTCCGGTCCCCATCTGGGCCTCACCTGGCCCTGTTGACCATGGTCCTCAACTGGGCAAATTTGGGAACTAGTGACTGTGTTCCACAACTGGACCTCACCTGGACTAGGTGAGTCTGGTCCCCCTCTTGGTCACACCGTGCCCTAGTGACTGTGAACCCCACTTTGGCCTGACTTGGACTTGCTTACACTGGTTGCCACCTGCGCCTGACCTCGAACTGTTGACTCTGGTTCTTTCAAGGGCCTCCACTGTACCTGGTGATCCTGGTCCCCACCTGGGCCTCACCTGGACGTGGTGACTCTTGTCACCACGGGGGACTCACCTGCACCTGCTTACTGTGTTCCACACCTGGGTCTCAAGTGGACCTGTTGACCATGGTCCCCAAGCCGGACTCACATGGACCTGTTGCCTCTGATCTCCACCGGCTCCTCACGTGTACCTGGTAACTTTGTTCCTCACCTGGGCCTCATCTGGACCTAGTGACTCTGGTCCCCACCTGGGGTTCACCTCGATCTGGTGACTCTGGTCCCCACCTGGACTTCACCTGGATCTAGTGACTCTGGTCCCAACCTGGACCTCTCCTGGACCTGGTGACTCTCTTTCCAACATGGACCTCACCTGGATCTGGTGACTCTGGTCCTCACTTTGGCCTCACCTGGACCTGGTGTTTCTCGTCCCCACTTGGACCTAACTCAGAACTGCTGATTCATTCCCCACCTAGGCCGCACACAGACCTGGTGACTCTTGTCCCCAGCTATGCCTCAATTAGACCTGATGAATCCGGTCCTCACGTGGGCTTCACTTGGACCTGGGACTCAGCTGGATAGAGTGGCTCTGGTTCGCACAAGGGGCTCACCTGATACTGGTGACTGTGGTCTTATTCTATGCCTCACCAGGACCTAGTGATTCTGTTCCCCATCAAGGCCTGCATGGCCCTAGTGACTCTGGTCCTCACCCAGGCATCATTCGGAACTGGATACTCTATTCCACTCCTGGGCCTCTCTTTCACCACGGTCCTTTGGTCCCATTCTGGGCCTCAAACTAAACTGGTTACACTGTTTTCCCCTCTGGAACTCACCCTTACCTGGTGAAACTGGTCACCCCTTGGGCTTCACCTGGGCCTGGTGATTCTGGTCCTTAGCTGGTCCGCACCTGGATCTGGTGACTGGTCGCCACCTGGGCCTCACCTGGACTTGGTGAATCCTGTTGCCACCTGCGCCTCACCTGGACCTTGTGACTGTGGTCCCACCTGGACCTCACCTGGATCTGGTGGCTCTGGTTCCCATATAAGGCTCTCCTGGACCTGGTTCCTGTGGTCTCCATCTGGCCTCACCTGGAACACAATGACTCTGATCCATATTTGGGCCTCTCCTGGACCTCTTGTCTCTGTTACGTAATTGGGCATCATTGGGACCTGGATAATCTCTTATATACCTGGGCCTCACCTGGACCTGTTGACTGTGGTCACACCTGGGCCTCACCTGGACCTGGTGAGTGTGGTCCCTCCTGGTCCTCCCCGAGACTAGATGACTGGTTCCCACTGGGACCACACCTGGACCTGGTGACTGAGGTCCTCATATGGGCATCATGGGGCCTGGTTTCTCAGTTCCACATCGGGGCCTCACATGAACCTAGTGATTCTCGTCCCCCTCTCGGCCTAACACTGACGTGCTGACTCTGGTCCCCACCTGGATATCACCAGAACCGGGTGACTCTGGTCCCCCTCTGGGACTCATCCGCAGCTGTGGACACTGGTCCTCAACTGGGCCTCAACAGGACCTAGTGAATCTACTCCTTACTTAGACCTCGTCTGGACCTTGTGACACTTTTTCCACCTGGCATCAGTGGGACATGGTTACTCTGTTCTCCACCTGGGCCTCACCTGGACATGATAACTTTGCTCCACACTTTGGCCTCTACTGGTCCTGATGACACTGGTCCACCCACCTAGGCCTCAATCTGTACCTGGTGACTGTGGTCCCCACCTGGGTCTCACCTGGACCTGGTGACTCTCGTTCCCACATGAACAAAAACTGGACCTGGTGACTGTGGTTTTCTTGTAGACTCACATTTACCTGGTGACTCTGGTCCACACTAGGTTCTCACCTGGATATGGTGACTCTGGCCTGCAGGTTGGCCTCACCTGGACCTGGTGATTGGGGTTGCCACCTGGGCCTCATCCATACCTGGTGACTCAGGTCCCCTGTGGGCCTCTTGGAGCTGGTGAATCTGGTCCTTACCTGGTCCTCTCCCAGAGTCGGGGACTCTGGTCACCATCTGGGCCTCACCTGGTCCTGTTGAATCTGGTCCCCATCTGGGCCTCACCCAGTCCTGGTGACTTTGTTCCCCACCTGGACCTGATTGCTGTGGACTCTTTCTGGGCCTCATCTGGATCTGATGACTCTGATCCTATCTGCGCGTCACCCATACCTGGTGACTCTGGTCCTCACCTGGACATAATTGGTACCTGATGACTCTGTTCCACACCTGAGCCTCACCTGGACATGATGACTCTGCAACCTCTCTAGGCCTCACCCTGACCTGGTGACTCTGGTCCCCATGTGGATGTCACCTGGACCAGGTGAATCTGCTACCCCTCTAGGTCTCAACCAGATCTGGTGACTCTGGTCCTCAACTGGGCCTCACCTGCACCTAGTGAATATGCTCGATCTGTCCTCATTTGGACCTGGTGAATCTGGTCCCTACCTGGGCATCATCGGGACATGGTTCCACTGCATGACTTGCAGGTTGGCCTCACCTGGACCTGGTAAATATTGTCCTACCTCGGCATCATCAGGACATGGTTCCACTGCATGGCCTGCAGGTTGGCATCACCTGGACCTGGTAACTCTAGTCCCTACGTGGGCATCATCGAGACACGGTTCCTCTGCATGGCCAGCAGGTTGTCCTCACATGGACCTGGTGAGTGGGGTTGTCACCTGGACCTCACCCATACCTGGTGACACAGGTCCGCACGTGTGCCTCACTTGGATCTGGTGAATCTGGTCCTTACCTGGTCCTCACCCGAAACTCCTAAATCGGGTCACCACCTGGGAATCACCTGAACCTGGTTAATCTGGTCCCCATCTGGTCCTCATCTAATCCTGGTGACTAAGTCACCCCACCTGGACCTGATTGCTGTGGACTCCTTTTGGCCTCACCTGGAACTGGTGACTCTGATCCTAAGCATGGCCTCACCTGACCTGGTGACTGTGGTTCCAATCAGGACTTCACCCGGACCTCATGTCTCTGGTCCCACCTGGGCCTCACCAGGACCTGGTGTCTCTCGTACCCACCTGGGTAGCATTAGGATATGGTTACACTGTTCACTAACAGTGACCCAGCCGGACCTATTAACTCTGGTCTTCACCTGGGCCACACCTGGACATGGTGACACTGGTTCACACCTGGGCCTCACCTGGACTTGGTGAGTCGGATCCCCACCTGGTCCTCATTTGTAAGTGGTGATTCTCGTTCCCACATGGACATCATGTGGACCTGGTGGCTGCAGTGTTTCTAGCTTCTCATGTACCTCGTGATTCTGGTCCCCACCAAGGACTCACCGGGACCTGGTGTGTGTGGTTGCCACCTCCGCCTCACCTGGACCTGGTGATTCTGGTCTGCACCTGAGACTAACCTGGATCTGGTGACGTGGTCCCCACCTGGGCTTCACCTGGATTTGGGGACTCCGGTCCCCACCTGGGCCTCACCTGGCCCTGTTGTCCATGGTCCTCACCTGGGCAAAATAGGAACCGGTGACTGTGTTCCACAACTGGACCTCACCTGGACCACATGACTCTGCTCCCCCTCTGGGTCTCACCGATCCCTAGTGACTGTGAAACCCACTTTGGCCTGACTTGGACCTCCTGACACTTGTTGCCACCTGCCCCTGACCTCGAACTGTTGACTCTTGTTATTTCAAGGTCCTCCCCTATACCTGGTGATCCTGGTCCCACCAGGGCCTCATCTGGACATGGTGACACTTTTCAATACGGAGGACTCACCTGGACCTGCTTACTGTGTTCCACACCTGGGCCTCAAGTAGACCTGTTGACCATGGTCCCCAAGCCGACCTAACATGGACCTGTTGCCTCTGATCCCCACCGTGTCCTCACGTGTACCTGGTATCTCTGGTCCTCACCTGGGCCTCAACCGGACATAGTGACTCTGGTCCACAACTGGGCTTCACGTGATCTGGTGACTCTGGTCCACACCTGGACCTCTCCTGGACCTGGTGACTCTCAATCCAACATGGACCTCACCTGGATCTGGTGACTCTGGTCCTCAGTTTGGCCTCACCTGGACCTGGTGTCTCTCGTCCCCATTTTGACCTAACTCAGAACTGCTGAGTCTTGCCCCACCTAGGCCGCACCCAGACCTGGTGACTCTTGTCCCCAGCTATGCCTCAATTCGACCTGATGAATCTGGTCCTCACGTGGGCCTCACATGGGCCTGTGACTCAGCTGGATAGAGTGGCTCTGGTTCCCACAAGGGGCTCACCTGATACTGCTGACTGGGGTGTGTTTCTATGCCTCACCAGGACCTAGTGATTCTGTTCCCCATCTGGTCCTGCATGGCCCTAGTGACTCTGGTCCTCACCCAGGCATCACTGGGATCTGGATACTCTATACCCCACATGAGCCTCACTTTGACCAGGGACCTCTGGTCCCATTCTGGGCCTCAAACAAAATGGTTACTATGGTTCCCCCTCTGGGCCTCACCCTTACCTGGTGACTCTGGTCACCCCTTGGGGTTCACTTGGGCTTTGTGTCTGGTCCTTAGCTGGTCCGCACCTGGATGGGGTGACTTGTCGCCACCTGGGCTTCACCTGGACTTGGTGAATCCTGTTGCCACCTGCACCTCACCTGGACCTTGTGACTGTGGCCACACCTGGACCTCACCTGGATCTGGTGGCTCTGGTTCCCATATGGGGCTCTCCTGGACCTGGTTCCTGTGGTCTCCATCTGGCCTCACCTGGAACACAATGACTCTGATCCATATCTGGACCTCTCCTGGACCTGTTGACTCTGGTCCTTACCTAGGCATCATTGGGACCTGGATACTCTCTTATATACCTGGGCCTCACCTGGACCTGGTGACTGTGGTCCCACTTGGGCCTCACCTGGACGAGGTGACTGGTTCCCACAGGGACCTCACCTGGACCTGGTGACTCAGGTCCTCATATGGGCATCATGGAACCTGGTTTCTCAGTTCCACATCGGGGCCTCACCTGGACCTAGTGATTCTCTTCCCCCTCTGGGCCTCTTCCTGACGTGCTGACTCTGGTTCCCACCTGGATATCACCAGAACCGGGTGACTCTGGTCCCCCTCTGGGACTCACCCGGAGCTTGGGACACTGGTCCTCAGCTGGGCCTCAACAGGACCTGGTGAATCTACTCCTCACTTAGACCTCGTCTGGACCTTGTGACTCTTTTCCCACCTGGCATCAATGGGACATGGTTACTGTGTTCCCCACCTGGGCCTCACATGGACATGATAACTTTGCTCCACACTTTGGCCTCAACTGGTCCTGATGACTCTGGTTCCCCCACCTAGGCCTCAATCTGGACCTGGTGACTGTGGTCCCCACCTATTTCTCACTTGGACCTGGTGACTCTCGTTCCCAGATGAACCACACGTGGATCTGGTGACTGTGGTGTTCTTGTAGACTCACATTTACCTGGTGACTCCGGTCCCCACTAGGGCCTCACCTGGATCTGGTGACTCTGGCCTGCAGGTTGGCCTCACCTGGACCTGGTGAGTGGGGTTGCCACCTGGGGCTCACCCTGACATGGTGACTCTGGTCCCCATCTGGATGTCACCTTGACCAGGTGAATCTGGTACCCCTCTGGGCCTCAACTAGACCTGGTGACACTGGTCCTCAACTGGGCCTCACCGGGACCTAGTGAATATGCTCCCCACCTGCGCCTCATCTGGACCTGGTGACTCGGGTTCTACCTGGGCATCATCGGGTCATGGTTACTCTATTCCCCACGGGGACTGACCTGATCCTGGTAACTCTGGTCCTGACTTTTGGCTCTTCTGTACCAGGTGACTCTGGCTCCACCTGGGTCTCACCTGTAACTGGTGACTCTGATCCAAAGCATGGCCTCATCTGACCTGGTGACTGTGGTTCCCATTGGGACCTCACCTGGTCCTCAAGTCTCTGGTCTCACCTGGGCCTCAGCAGGACTTGGTGTCTCTCGTACCCACCTGGGTAGCATCAGGATATGGTTACACTGCTCACTAACAGTGACCCAGCCGGACCTATTATCTCTGGTCTTCACCTCGCCACACCTGGACATGGTGACACTGGTTCCCACCTGGATCTCACCTGGACATGGTGAGTCGGATCCCCAGAGAGTCCTCACCTCTAACTGGTGATTCTCGTTCCCACATGGACATCATGTGGACCTGGTGGCTGCAGTGTTTCTAGCTTCTCATGTACCTCGTGACTCTGGTCCCCACCAGGGCCTCACCGGGACCTGGTGAGTGTGGTTGCCACCTGCACCTCACCAGGACCTGGTGATTCTGGTCTGCACCTGAGACTACCCTGGATCTGGTGACTATGGTCCCAACCTGGGCTTCACCTGGATTTGGGCACTCCGATTCCCATCTGGGCCTCACCTGGCCCTGTTGACCATGGTCCTCAACTGGGCAAAAATGGGACCCGGTGACTGTGTTCCACACCTGGACCTCACTTGGACCAGGTGACTCTGGTCGCATGTGGGTCTCACCGTGCTCTAGTGACTGTGAACCCCACTTTGGCCTGACTTGGACCTGCTGACCCTGGTTGCCACCTGCGCCTGACCTCGAACTGTTGACTCTGGTTCTTTCAAGTGCCACCCCTGTACCTGGTGATCCTGGTTCCCACCTGGGCCTCACCACGACCCGGTGACTCTTGTCACCACCGGGGACTCACTTGGACCTGGTTACAGTGTTCCACTGTAACTGGGCCTCAAGTAGAACTCTTGACCTTGGACCCCAAGCCTGCCTAACAGGGACCTGTTGCCTCTGTTACCTACAAGCGCCTCACGTGTACCTGGTAACTCTGGTCCTCACCTGGGCCTCATCTGGACCTAGTGACTCTGGTTCCCACCTGGGCTTCACCTGGATCTGGTGACTCTGGTCCCCACCGGGACTTCACCTGGATCTGGTGACTCTGGTCCCCACCGGGACCTCTCCTGGCCCTGTGACTCTCTTTCCAACATGGACCTAACCTGGATCTGGTGCCTCTGGTCCTCAGTTTGGCCTCCCCTGGACCTGGTGTCTCTCGTCCCCACTTTGACCTAACTCAGAACTGCTGAATCTTGCCCCACCTAGGCCGCACCCAGACCTGGTGACTCTTGTCCCCAGCTATGCCTCAATTCGCCCTGATGAATCTGGTCCTCACGTGGGCCTTACATGGACCTGGGACACAGCTGGATAGAGTGGCTCTGGTTCCCACAAAGGGCTCACCTGATACTGGTGACTGGGGTCTTTTTCTATGCCTCACCAGTACCTAGTGATTCTGTTCTCCATCTGGGCCTGCATGGCCCTAGTGACTCTGTTCCTCACCGCGGCATCATTGGGACCTGGATACTCTATTCCACACCTGGGCCTCACTTTGACCAAGGACCTCTGGTCCCATTCTGGGCCTCAAACTAAACTGGTCACTCTGGTTCCTCCTCTGGGACTCACCCTTACCTGGTGAATCTGGTCACCCGTTGGGCTTCACTTGGGCCTGGTGAATCTGGTCCTTAGCTGGTCCTCACCTGGATCTGGTGACTGGTCGCCAGCTGGGCCTCACCTGGACTTGGTGAATCCTGTTGCCACCTGCGCCTCAGTGGACCTTGTGACTGTGGTCCCACCTGGACATACCTGGATCTGGAGGCTCTGGTTCCCATAAGGGGCACTACTGGACCTGGTTCCTGTGGTCTCCATCTGGCCTCACCTGGACACAATGACTCTGATCTATATTTGGGCCTCTCCTGGACCTGTTGTCTCTGGTCCTTACCTGGGCATCATTGGGACCTGGATACTCTCTTATATAACTTGGCCTCACCTGGACCTGGTGAGTGTGGTCCCACCTGGGCCTCACCTGGACGAGGTGACTGGTTCCCACAGGGACCTCAACTGGACCTGGTGACTCAGGTACTCATATGGGCATCATGGGACCTGGTTTCTCAGTTCCCATCGGGGCGTCACCTGGACCTAGTGATTCTCGTCCGACTCTGGGTCTCACCCTGACGTGCTGACTCTGGACCCCACCTGGATATCACCAGAACCGGGTGACGCTGGTCCCCCTCTGGGACTCACCCGGAGCTGGGGACACTGGTCCTCAACCGGGCCTAAACAGGACCTAGTGAATCTACTCCTCACTTAGGCCTCGTCTGGACCTTGTGAATCTTTTCCCACCTGGCTTCAATGGGACATGGTTAATCTGTTCCCCACCTGGGCCTCACCTGGACATGATAACTTTGCTCCACACTTTGGCCTCAACTAGTCCTGATGACACTGGTCCCCCCACCTAGGCCTCAATCTGGACCTGGTGACTGTGGTCCCCACCTGGGTTTCACCTGGACCTGGTGACTCTCGATCCCACATGAGCCACACCTGGACCTGGTGACTGTGGAGTTTTGGGAGACTCACATTTACCTGGTGACTCCGGTCCTCACTAGGGCCTCACCTGGATTTGGTGACTCTGGCCTGCAGGCTGGTCTCACCTGGACCTGGTGAGTGGGGTGGCCACCAGGATCTCACCCATACCTGGTGACTCTGTCCCTACGTGGGCCTCTTGGATGTGGTGAATCTGGTCCTTACCTGGTCCTCTCCCAGACCCGGGGACTCTGGTCACCACCTGGGCCTCACCTGGACCTGGTGAATCTTGTCCCCATCTGGGCCTCACCCAGTCCTGGAGACTTTGTTCCCCACCGGGACCTGATTGCTGTGGACTCTTTCTTGGCCTCACCTGGAACTGGTGACTCTGATCCTATCTGTGTGTCACCCAGACCTGGTGACTCTGGTCCTCACCTGCGCATCATTGGTACATGGTGACTCTGTTCTACACCTGAGCCTGCCCTGGACATGATGACTCTGGAACCTCTCTGGGCCTCACCCTGACCTGGTGACTCTGGTCCCCATCTGGATGTCACCTGGACCAGGGGATTCTGGTACCCCTCTAGGCCTCAACCAGATATGGTAACTCTGGTCCTCAACTGGGCCTCACCTGGACCTAGTGAATATGATCCATCTTGGCCTCATTTGGACCTGGTGACTCTGGTCCCTACCTGGGCATCATCGGGACATGGTTCCAATGTATGGCCTGCAGGTTGGCCTCACCTGGACCTGGTGACTCTGATCCCTACCTGGGCATCATCGGGACATGGTTCCATTGCTTGGCCTGCATGTTGGCCTCACCTGGACCTGGTAACTCTGGTTCCTACCTGGGCATCATCGGGACATGTTCCACTGCATGGCCTGCAGGTTGGCCTCACCTGGAGCTGAGAACTCTAGTCCCTACCTGGGCATCATCAGGACATGGTTCCTCTCCATGGCCTGCAGGTTGGCCTCACCTGGACCTGGTGAGAGGGGTTGTCTCCTCGGCCTCACCCATGCCTGGTGACACAGGTCCCCACGTGGGCCTCACTTGGACCTGGTGAATCTGCTCCTTACCTGGTCCTCACCCGGAACTCGTAACTCTGTTCACCACCTGGGAATCACCTGGACCTGGTGAATCTGGTTCCCATCTGGGCCTCACCCAGTCCTCGGGACTTTGTTCCCCACCTGGACCTGATTGCTGTGGACTCTTTCTTGGCCTCACCTGGAACTGGTGACTCTGATCCTATCTGCGCGTCACCAAGACCTGGTGACTCTGGTCCTCACCTGGGCATCATTGGGCCCTGGTGACTCTGTTCCACACCGGAGCCTCACCTGGACATGATGACTCTGTATCCCCTCTGGGCCTCAACCTGAAGTGGTGACTCTGGTCCCCATCTGGATGTCACCTAGACCAGGTGAATCTGGTATCCCTCTAGAGCTCACCTAGACCTGGTGACTCTGGTCCTCAACTGTGCCTCACCGGGACCTAGTAAATATGCTCCCCAACTGTGCCTCATCTGGACCTGGTGACTCTGGTTCTACCTGGGCATCATCGGGACATGGTTACTCTATTCCCCACTGGGACTGACCTGATCCTGGTAACTCTGGTCCTGATTTGGGCTCTTATGTACCAGGTGACTCTGGGTCCATCTTGGGTTCACCGGTAACTGGTGACTCTGATCCTAAGCATGGCCTCACCTGACCTGGTGCCTGTGGTTCCCATCGGGACATCACCTGGACCTCCTGTCTCTGGTCCCACCTGGGCCTCACCAGGACCTGGTGTCTCTGGTACCCACCTGGGTAGCATCAGGATAAGGTTAAACTGTTCACTAACAGTACCCATCCGGACCTATTAACTCTGGTCTTCACCTTGGCCACACCTGGACATGTTGACACTGGTTCCCACCCGGGTCTCACCTGGACATGGTTAGTCGGATCCACAAATTGTCCTCCCCTGTAACTGGTGATTCTCGTTCCCACATAGACACCATGTGGACCTGGTGGCTGCAGTGTTTCTAGCTTCTCATGTACCTCGTGACTCTGGTCCGCACCAGGGCCTCACCGGGACCTGGTGAGTGTGGTTGCCACCTGCACCTCACCTGGACCAGGTGACTCTGGTCCCCCTCTGGGTCTCACCGTGCCCTAGTGACTGTGAACCCCACATTGGCCTGACTTGGACCTGCTGACTCTGGTTGCCACCTGCGCCTGACCTCAAACTGTTGACTCTGGTTCTTTCAAGGGCCTCCCCTGTACCTGGTGATCCTGGTCCCCACCTGGGCCTCACCTGACGTGGTGACTCTTGTCACCACCGGGGACTCACTTGGACCTGCTTACTGTGTTCCACACCTGGGACTAAGTAGACCTGTTGACCATGGTTCCCAAGCCTGCCTCACATTGACCTGTTGCCTCTGATCCCACCGGGGCCTCACGTGTATCTGGTAACTCTGGTCCTCACCTGGGACTCACCTGGACCTAGTGACTCTGGTCCCCACCTGGGCTTCACCTGGATCTGGTGACTCTGGTCCCCACCTGGTCTTCAATTGGATCTGATTACTCTCGTCCCCACCTGGACCTCTCCTGGACCTGGTGACTCTCTTTCCAACATGGACCTCACCTGGATCTGGTGACTCTGGTCCTCAGTTTGGCCTCACCTGGACCTGGTGTCTCTCGTCCCCACTTTGACGTAACTCAGAACTGCTGAATCTTGCCCCACCTAGGCCGCACCCAGAGCTGGTGACTCTGGTCCCCATCTATGCCTCAATTTGACCTGATGAATCTGGTTTTCACGTGGGCCTCACATGGACCTGAATCTCAGCTGGATAGAGTAGCTCTGATTCCCACAAGGGGCTCAGGTGATACTGGTGACTGTGGTTTATTCTATGCCTCATCAGGACCTAGTGGTTCTGTTCCCCATCTGGGCCTGCATGGCCCTAGTGACTCTGGTCCTCACCCAGGCATCATTGGGACCTGGATACTCTATTCCACACCTGGGCCTCACTTTGACCAGGGACCTCTGGTCCCATTCTGGGCCTCAAACTAAACTGGCTCTTCCGGTTCCCTCTCTGGGACTCACCCTGACAAGGTGACTCTTGTCCCCATCTGGATGTCACCTGGACCAGGTGATTCTGGTACCCCTCTAGGCCTCAACCAGATCTGGTGACTCTGGTCCCCAACTGAGCCTCACCTGGAACTAATGAATATGATCCATCTGGGCCTCATTTGTACCATGTGACTCTGGTCGCTACCTGGGCATCATCGGGACATGGTTCCACTGCAAGGCCTGCAGGTTGGCCTCACCTGGACCTCGTGAGTGGGGTTGACACCTGGGGGTCACCCATACCTTGTGACACAGGTCCCCACGTGGGCCTGTTGCACCTGGTGAATCTGATCCTCAACTGGTCCTCTCCCAGACCCGGGGACTCTGGTCGCCATATGGTCCTCACCTGGACCTGGTGAATCTGGTCCCCCTCTGGGCCACACCCAGCCCTGGTGACTTTGTTCCCCACCTGGACCTGATGCTGTGGACTCTTTATTGGCCTCACCTGGAACAGGTGACTCTGATCCTATCTGCGCGTCACCCAGTCATGGTGACTCTGGTCCTCACCTGGGCATCATTTGTACCTGGTGACTCTGTTCCACACCTGAGCCTCACCTGGACATGATGACTCTGGAACCTCTCTGGGCCTCACCCTGACCTGGTGACTCTGGTACCCATCTGGATGTCACCTGGACCAGGTGATTCTGGTACCCCTCTATGCCTCAACCAGATCTTGTGACTCTGGTCCTCAACTGGGCCTCACCTGGACCTAGTGAATATGCTCCATCTGGCCTCATCTGGATCTGGTGACTCTGGTCCCCACCTGGACCTCTCCTGGACCTGGTGACTCTCTTTCCAACATGGACCTCACCTGGATCTGGTGACTCTGGTGCTCAGTTTGGCCTCACCAGGACCTTGTTTCTCTGGTACCCACCTGAGTAGCATCAGGATATGGTTACACTGTTCAATAACAGTGACCCAGCCGGACCTATTAACTCTGGTCTTCACCTAGGCCACACCTGGACATGGTGACACTGGTTCCCACCTGGCTCTCACCTGGACATGGTGATTCGGATCCCCACCTGGGTCTCACATGTAACTGGTGATTCTCCTTCCCACATGGACATCATGTGGACCTTGTGGCTGCAATGTTTCTAGCTTCTCATGTACCTCGTGACTCTGGTCCCCACCAGGGCCTGACGGGGACCTGGTGAGTTTGGTTGCCACCTGCACCTCACCTGGACCTGTTGATTCTGGTCTGCACCTGAGACTACCCAGGATCTGGTGACTGTGGTCCCCACCTGGGCTTCACGTGGATTTGGGGACTCTGGTCCCCATCTGGGTCTCACCTGGCCCTGTTGACCATGGTCCTCAACTGGGCAAAATTGGGACACGGTGACTGTGTTCCACAACTGGACCTCACCTGGACAAGGTGACTCTGGTCCCCCTCTGGGTCTCAATGTGCCCTAGTGACTGTGAACCCCACTTTGGCCTGACTTGGACCTGCTGACCCTGGTTGCCACCTGCGCCTGACCTCGAACTGTTGACTCTGGTTCTCTCAAGGGCCTACACTGTACCTGGTGATCCTGGTCACCAATTGGGCCTCAACTGGACGTGGTGACCCTTGTCACCACTGGGGACTCACCTGGACGTGATTACTGTGTTCCACACCTGGGCCTCAAGTACACTTCTTGACCATGGTCCCAAGCCGGCCTCACGTGGACCTTTTGGCTCTGATCCCCGCCGGGGGCTCACGTGTGTCTGGTAACTCTGATCCTCACCTGGGCCTCAACTGGACTTAGTGATTCTGGTCCCCACCTGGGCTTCACCTGGATCTTGCGACTCTGGTCCCCACCTGGACCTCTCCTGGACCAGGTGACTCTCTTTCCAACATGGACCTCACCTGGATCTGATGACTCTGGTCCTCAATTTGGCCTCACCTGGACCTGGTGTCTCTCGTCCCCACTTTGACCTAACTCAGAACTGCTAAATCTTGCCCCACCTAGGCCGCACCCAGACCTGGTGACTCTTGTCTCCAGCTATGCCTCAATTCGACCTGATGAATCTGGTCATGACGTGGGGCTCACAGGGACCTGGGACTCAGCTGGATAGAGTGGCTCTGGTTCCCACAAGGGGCACACCTGATACTGGTGATTGTGGTCTTATTCCATGCCTCACCAGGACCTAGTGATTCTGTTCCCCATCTGGGCCTGCATGGCCCTAGTGACTCTGGTCCTCACCCAGGCATCATTGGGACCTGGATACTCTATTCCACACCTGGGCCTCACTTTGACCAGGGACCTCTGGTCCCATTCTGGGCCTCAAACTAAACTGGTTACTCTGGTTCCACTCTGGGCCTCACCCTTACCTGGTGACTCTGGTCACCCCTTGGGCTTCACTTGGGCCTAGTGAATCTGGTCCTTAGCTGATCCGCATCTAGATCTGGTGACTGGTGGCCACCTGGGCCTCACCTGGACTTGGTGAATCCTATTGCCACCTGCGCCTCACCTGGACCTTTTGACTGTGGTCCATCCTGGACCTCACCTGGATATGGTGGCTCTGGTCCCCACATGGACCTCTCCTGGACCTGGTGACTCTCTTTCCAACATGGACCTCGCCTGGATGTGGTGAATCTGGTTCTCAGTTTGGCCTCACCTGGACCTGGTGTCTCTCCTCACCACTTTGACATAACTCAGAACTGCTGAATCTTGCCCCACCTAGGCCGCACCCAGACCTGGTGACTCTTGTCCCCAGCTATGCCTCAATTCGACCTGCAGAATCTGGTCCTCACGTGGGCTTCACATGGACCTGGGACTCAGCTGGATAGAGTGGCTCTTCTTCCCACAAGGGACTCACCTGATACTGGTGACTGTGGTCTTTTTCTATGCCTCACCAGGACCTAGTGATTCTGTTCCCCATCTGGGCCTGCATGGCCCTAGTGACTCTGGTCCTCACCCAGGCATCATTCGGACCTGGATACTCTATTCCACACCTGGGCCCTCACTTTGACCAGGGACCTCTGGTCCCATTCAGGGCCTCAAACTAAACTGGTTACTCTGGTTTCCCCTATGGGCCTCACCCTTACCTGGTAATCTGGTCACCCCTTGGGCTTCACTTGGTCCTGGTGAATCTGGTTCTTAGCTGGTCCTCACATGGATCTGGTGACTGGTCGCCACCTGGGCCTCACCTGGACTTGGAGAATCCTGTTGCCACCTATGCCTCACCGGGACCTTGTGACTCTTTTCCCACCTGGCATCAATGGGACATGGTTACTCTGTTCCCCACCTGGGCCTCACCTGGACATGATAACTTTGCTCCACACTTTTGCTCAACTGGTCCTGATGACTCTTGTCCCCCCACCTAGTCTTCAATCTGGACCTGGTGACTGTGGTCCCCACCTGGTTCTCACCGGACCTGGTGTCTCTCGTTCCCACATGAACAACACCTGGACTTGGTGACTGTGGTGTTCTTGTAGACACACATTTACCTGGTGACTCCGGTCCCCACTAGGGCCTCACGTGGATCTGGTGACTCTGGCCTGAAGGTTGGCCTCACCTGGACCTGGTGAGTCGGGTTGCCACCCCTAACTGGTGACTCAGTTCCCCACGTGGGCCTCTTGGACCTGGTGAATCTGGTCCTTACCTGGTCCACTCCCAGACCCGGGGACACTGGTCACCACCTGGGCCTCACCTGGACCTGTTGAATCTGGTCCCAATCTGGGCCTCACCCAGTCCTGGTGACTGTGTTCCCCACCTGGACCTGATTGCTGTGGACTCTTTCTTGGCCTCACCTGGAACTGGTGACTCTGATCCTATCTGCGCATCACCCAGATCTGGTCACTCTGGTCCTCACCTGTGGACCACTATGACCTGGACACTGTGTTCCACACCTGAGCCTCACCTGTTCATGATGACTCTGGAGCCCCTCTGGGCCTCACCCTGACCTGGTGACTCTGGTCCCCATTTGGATGTCTCCTGTACCAGGTGATTCTGGTACCCCTCTATGCCTCAACCAGATCTGGTGACTCTGGTCCTCAACTGGGCCTCACCTGGAGCTAGTGAATATGCTCCATCTGGGCCTCATTTGGACCTGGTGACTCTTGTCCTTTCCTGGGGATCATCGGGACATGTCCACTGCATGACCTGCAGGTTGGCCTCACCTGGACCTGGTAACTCTGGTCCCTACCTGGGCATCATCGGGACATGGTTCCACTGCATGGCCTGCAGGTTGGCCTCACCTGGACCTGGTAACTCTAGTCCCTACCTGGGCATCATCGGGACATGGTTCCTCTCATGGCCTGCAGGTTCCCTGACCTGGACCTGGTGAATTGGGTTGACACCTGAGCCTCACACATGTCTCGTGACACAGGTCCCCACGTGGGTCTCACTTGGACCTGGTGAATCTGGTCCTTACCTGGACCTCACCCGGAATGGTAACTCTGGTCACCACCTGGGAATCACCTGGACCTGGTGAATCTGGTCCCCATCTAGGCCTCACTCAGTCCTGGTGACTTTGTTCCCCCCTGGGCCTGATTGCTGTGGACTCCTTCTTGGCCTCACCTTGAACTGGTGACTCGATCCTAACTGGGTCTCACCCAGATCTGGTGTCTCTGGTCCTCACCTGTGGACCATTATGACCTGGATACTTTGTTACACACCTGAGGCTCACCTGGACATGATGACTCTGGATCCCCTCTGGGCCTCAGCCTGACATGGTGACTCTGGTCCCCATCTGGATGTCACCTAGACCAGGTGAATCTGGTACCCCTCTAGGCCTCAACTTGACCTGGTGACTCTGGTCCTCACTGGGCCTCACAATGACCTAGTGACATGCTCCCCACCTGCGCCTCATCAGGACCTGGTGACTCTGGTTCTACGTGGGCATCATCGGGACATGGTTACTCTGTTCCCCTCTGGGACTGACCTGATCCTGGTAACTCTGGTCCAGACTTGGCCTCTTCTCTACCAGGTGACTCTGGCTACACCTGGGCCTCACCTGTAACTGGTGACTCTGATTCTAAGCATGGCCTCACCTGACATGGTGACTGTGGTTCCCATCGGGACCTCAATGGACCTCAGGTCTCTGGTCCCATCTCGGGGTCACCAGGACCTGGTGTCTCTGGTACCCACCTGTGTAGCATCAGGATATGGTTACACTGTTCACTAACAGTGACCCAGCCGAACCTATTAACTCTAGTCTTCACCTGGGCCACACCTGGTCTCGTGACACTGGCTCCCACCTGGGTCTCACCTGGACATGGTGAGTCGGATCACCACCTGGTCCTCACCTGTAACTGGTGATTCTCGTTCCCACATGAACATCATGTGGACCTGGTGGCTGCAGTGTTTCAAGGTTTGCATGTACCTCATGACTCTGGTCCTCACCAGGGTCCACCGGTTCCTGGTGAGTGTGGTTGACACCTGCACTCACCTGAACCTGGTGATTCTGGTCTGCACCTGAGACTACCCTGGATCTGGTGACTGTGGTCCCCACCTGGGCTTCACCTGGATTCGGGACTCCGGTCCCCATCTGGGCCTCACCTGGCCCTGTTGACCATGGTCCTCAACTGGGCAAAATTGGGACCTGGTGACTGTGTTCCACAACTGGACCTCACCTGGACCAGGTGACTATGCTCCCCCTCTGGGTCTCACCGTGCCCTAGGGACTGTGAAGTCCCCTTTGGCTTGACTTGGACCTGCTGACCCTGGTTGCCACCTGCGCCTGAACTCGAACTGTTGACTCTGGTTCTTTCAAGGGCCTCCCCTGTACCTGGTGATCCTGGTCACCACCTGGGCCTCACCTGGACGTGGTACTCTGTCACCACGGGGACTAACCTGGACCTGCTTACTGTGTTCCACACCTGGGTCTCAAGTGGACATGTGGACTATGGTCCCCAAGCCGGCCTCACGTGGACCTGTTGCCTCTGATCCCCACCGGATCCTCACGTGTACCTGGTAACTCTGGTCATCACCTGGGCCTCATCTGCACCTAGTGACTCTGGTCCCCACCTGGGCTTCACCTCGATCTGGTGACTCTGGTCCCCACCTGGACTTCACCTGGATCTAGTGACTCTGGTCCCCACCTGGACCTCTTCTGGACCTGGTTACTCTCTTTCCAACATGGACCTCACCTGGATGTGGTGAATCTAGTACTCAGTTTGGCCTCACCTGGACCTGTGTGTCTCGTCCCCACTTTGACCTAACTCAGAACTGCTGAATCTTGCCCCACCTAGGCCGCACCCAGACCTGGTGACTCTTGTCCCCAGCTATGCCTCAATTCGACCTGATGAATCTGGTCCTCACGTGGGCTTCACATGGACCTGGGACTCAGCTGGATAGAGTGGCTCTGGTTCCCACAAGGGGCTCACCTGATACTGGTGACTGTGGTCTTTTTCTATGCCTCACCAGGACCTAGTGATTCTGTTCCCCATCTGGGCCTGCATGGCCCTAGTGACTTTGGTCCTCACCCAAGCATCATTCGGACCTGGATACTCTATTCCACACCTGGGCCTCACTTTGACCAGGGACCTCTGGTCCCATTCTGGGCCTCAACTAAACTGGTTACTCTGGTTCCCCTCTGGCCTCACCCTTACCTGGTAAATCTGGTCACCCCTTGGGCTTCACTTGGGCCTGGTGAATCTGGTCCTTAGCTGGTCCTCACGTGGATCTGGTGACTGGTCGCCACCTGGGTCTCACCTGGACTTGGTGAATCCTGTTGCCACCTGCGCCTCACCTGGACCTTGTGACTGTGGTCCCACTTGGACCTCACCTGGATCTGGTGGCTCTGGTTCCATATGGGGCTCTCCTGAATCTGTTCCGTGTTGTCTCCATCTGGCCTCACCTGGAAACAATGACTCTGATCCATATTTGGGCCTCTCCTGGACCTGATGAGCTGGTCCTTACCTGGGCATCACTGGGACCTGGATACTCTCTTATATACCTGGGCCTCACCTGGACCTGGTGACTGTGGTCCCACCTGGGCCTCACCTGGATGAGGTCACTGGTTCCCACAGGGACCTCACCTGGACCTGATGACTCAGGTCCTCATATGGACAGCATGGGACCTGGTTTCTCAGTTCCACATCGGGGCCTCACCTGGACCTAGTGATTCTCGTCCCCCTCTGGGCCTCAACCTGACATGGTGACTCTGGTCACCCCTGGATATCACCAGAACCGGGTGACTCTGGTCCCCCTCTGGGACTCTGCCGGAGCTGGGGACACTGGTCCTCAGCTGGGCCTCAACAGGACCTGTGAATCTACTCCTCACTTAGGCCTCGTCTGGACCTTGTGACTCTTTTCCCACCTGGCATCAATGGGACAGGGTTACACTGTTGCCCACCTGGCCTCTCCTGGACATGATAACTTTGCTCCACACTTTGGCCTCAACTGGTCTGATGAATCTTGTCCCCCCACCTACACCTCAATCTGGACCTGGTGAGTGTGGTCCCCACCTGGGTCTCACCTGGACCTGGTGACTATCGTTCCCACTTGAAACACACCTGGCCCTGTTGACTGTGGTGTTCTTGTAGACTCACATTTACCTGTGACTCCGGTCCCCACTAGGGCCTCACCTGGATCTGGTGACTCTTACCTGTAGGTTTGGCCTCACCTGGGCCTGGTGAGTCGGGTTGCCACATGGGCCTCACCCATACGTGTTGACTCAGGTCCACGTGGGCTTCTTGGACCAGGTGAATCTGTCATTACCTGGTCCTCTCCCAGACCCGGGGACTCTGGTCACCACCTGGGCCTCACCTGGATCTGGTGAATCTGGTCCCAATCTGGGTCTCACCCAGTCCTGTTGACTTTGTTCCCCACCTGGACCTGATTGCTGTGGACTCTTTCTTGGCCTCACCTGGAACTGGTGACTCTGATCCTATCTGCGCGTCACCCAGACCTGGTGACTCTGGTCCTCACCTGGGCATCATTGGTACATGGTGATCTGTTCTACACCTGAGCCTCACCTGGACATGATGACTCTGGAACCTCTCTGAGCCTTACCCTTCCCTGGTGACTCTGGTCCCCATCTGGATGTCACCTGGAATAGGGATTCTCGTATCCCTCTAGGCCTCAACCAGATCTGGTGACTCTGGTCCTCAACTGGGCCTCACCTGGACCTAGTGAATATGCTCCATGTGGGCCTCATTTGGACCTGGTGACTCTGGTCCCTACCTGGGCATCATAGGGATATGGTTCCACTGCATGGCCTGCAGGTTGGCCTCACTTGGGCCTGGTAACTCTGGTCCCTACCTGGGCATCATCGGGACACGGTTCCTCTCCATCGCCTGCAGGTTGGCCTCACCTGGACCTGGTGAGTGGGGTTGCCAATTGTGCCTCACCCATACATGGTCACACAGGTCCCCAGTGGGCCTCAATTGGACCTGGTGAATCTGGTCCTTATCTGGTCCTTCCCAGAACTGGTAACTCAGGTCACCACTTGGGAATGACCTGGGCCTGGTGAATCTGGTCCCCATCTGGCCTCACCCAGTCCTGGAGACTTTTTTTTCCCACATGGAACCTGATTGCTTTGGAGCCTTCTT
>NW_023330261.1:0-47050 GCF_011100685.1 Canis lupus familiaris
GTAATAATTAAAATTGCAAATATGTTCTCTTTATTAATGGATTGCAAGCTATTTCTACCATCTAACTCAATTCTCACCTGGAAATAAACCAGGGTCACAGAAGCAAGTATTTAGGAAAAGACTTTTGGCGAAAAGATCATTATATTCCTTTGATCGTTCCTTAAGGAAATGAAGGCAGGCACTTAAGTGACTGGGCCACCTAGGCACCACTTAGTACCGTATTTAGACCCTATTTTGGGAATTCAATGAGAGGATGCCTTTTAAAGAAATAAGAGCATTCTAGATGGGAATATTTGTAATGCACATTTGATCCTTGACCAACATGGAATTGAAGCTGCAGGTCTAGTTAGCCTACACATGGACTTTCTTGGCTGTTGTGTTGTACTGATTTTTCTCTTATGTTTTTCTCAATAACCTTTTTTTCTCTAGCTTACTTTATTTTAAGAATATATATAACACATGTAATGTACAAACCATGTATTAATGGACTGTGTTATTGGTAAGGCTTCCCATCACCAGTAGGCTATTAGTAATTAAATTTGGGAGAATCAGAAATTATACAGAGTTTTGACTGCACGGGGGTAAGTGCACCTAACCACTGTGTTGCTCAAAGGTCAACTGTAGTCTGAAATATTCCTAAATATTTCATAATTAAGTAGATAATGATAACTATAGTAAGTCAGGTGCTTCAAAAATTGGTCCTAATTCATAGAAAGGAAACAAAGTTACAGTTAAAATTTCTTTTCCTTGTTTCTAATTCTAGAAACGTATCAATGCGAAACTAAGTTGGAAAACTAGTGCTAGCTTATATTTTTTCCTTTCCTGAAGCAGATTTTCTGAAATCTCTGTGTTCACATGAAAAGAAGTACATCAGTCATCATATAGATAACAAAATAGTTTTACTCAATATTACCGGGAGAAATTCCACATGACTTTATGTAGTCCCACTTCCATTGTTTTATGTATTTAAGAGTCTGTGCTGAAAAATAGAGCATACAACATACCTCAAGATTTTGTTGAGTGCAAAATCAAAAGTGCAAAAGTGCAAAAGTGGAAAGTTCATTCGGAGGAATAATTTATTAAACAAATGATTAATCTCTCATAAAGGGCACTTTTTCTGAAAATCACAAACTATTAAAGTGTAAAATGACTCTTGTTTACAATTTTGTAACAGAAGTTACAAAGATCCTTCAGAAGTTATGTATATTCTTTTATTTCACATTCCTAGCTCCATTGGTTTCTTTACTATTTTTTATTTAAATTCAATTAACTAGCTTATAATGTTATGATATATATATCATGCCCGGAGCCAAAGGCCTACTCTCAGCCACTGAGCCACCCAAAGGTCCAAATTTAATTATTTATTGGCTGAGTAATATTCTGTTCTCTCTCTCCCTCCCTCTCTCTCTGTCTAATAAATAAATATGATACTTATTTATTTATATCTACATCACATCTTCTTTATGCATACCTCTTTCAAAGAACATCCATATCTCTCAGGTTGGCTATTGAGGATATTACTGGTATAAACATATGGGTGCAGGTGCCCCTTTGGATCCCGACCAAAGTGATCTTCGGGATTCATACCTTCTAGCGCAATTGCTGGGTTTTACATAGGTAGCTCCTTTTTCAACTCTTTGAGGAACCTCCGGTACTGATTTCCAGAGGAGCTGCACCAGGTTGTATTCTCACCAACATCATAAGAGGATCCCCCTTTCTCTGCATTCCCGCCAACATCTGTCATTTCCAGACTTGCTAATTTTGGCCATTATGAAAGGTGTGAGGGGGAAACTCACCGTGGTTTTGATTTGTATTTCTCTAGTGCCAGCTGATGTTGAGCATGTTTTCATGTGTCTGTTGGCCATATGTATGTCTTCTTTGGAGACATGTCCTTTCATTTCTTCTGCCCATTTCTTCATTGGGTTATCTTTCTTTGGGTGTTGACTTTGATCAGCTCTTTATAGACTTTGCATACCAGCCTTTTATCTGATAAGGCATTTGCAAACACCTTCTCCCATTCTGTCAGTTGTCTTTTGGTTTTGTCAACTATTTCCTTGCTGTGCAAAAGCTTTTTATCTTGATGAATTCCCAGTAGGTCATTTTGGCATCTGGTGACATGTTCTAGCAAGAAGTTGCGGCAGCCGAGGTCACAGAGGTTGCTGGCTGTGTTCTCCTCTAGGATTTTGATGGATTCCTATCTCACATTTGGGTGTTTCATCCATTTTGACTCTATTTTTGTGTATAGCATAAGAAAATGGTCCGTTTTATTCTTCTACATGTGGTGGTCTGATTTCCCACACCATTTGTTGAAGAGACTGCTTTGTCTCCATTGGATTTTCTTTCCAGTATTGTTGAAGAGGAGTGGACCATAGAGTTGAGGGTCCACTTCTGGGTTTTCTCTTCTGGGCCATGATCGACATGTCTGCTTTTGTGCCAGTACCATACTGTCTTGTTGATCACAGCTTTTTTAAAATAGAGCTTGAAGTCCGGCTTGTAATGCCACCAGCTTATGGCTACCCTCCTATAACATATGTTTGGCTATTCGGGGTCTTCTAAGGTTCCAAACAACTCTTACCGTTATTTACTCCAGCTGTATAAAAGGAGTTGGTTCTAGTATTTCTGATAGAGATTGCATTGAATATAAGATTTGATGGAGCTAGCATAAACATTTTAACAATATTTAATTCTTTCAATCCATGAGCATGGAATGTATTTCCAGTTCTTTACACCTTTCTCAATTTCTTTCCAGAATGTCCTGTCATCTTCAGAGTATAGATCCTTTGTCTCTATGGGTAGGTTTATTCCTAGGGCATCTTATGGTGTTTGCTGCAATGGTCAATGGAATCGACTCCTCAGTTTCTCTTTCTTCCATCTCATTGTTAGTTATAGAAATGCAACTGATTTCTGTGCATGGATTTCCTATCCTGCTGCTTTGCTGAATTCAGGAAAGGGTCCTAGCAACGTTGGGGTGGAGTCTTTTGGGTTTTCCACATAGGATATCATGTCCTCTGAGAAAAGTGAGAGTTTGAGTTCTTTTCTGATTCAGACGCCTTTTTATTTCTTTTGTTGTCTAAATGCTGAGGCTATGTCGAACAACACTGGTTGTCCAGAGAGTGGACTTCCCTGTCGTGTTCCTGACCTTAGTGGCAAAGCTCTCAGTTTTTTCCCCTTAAGAATGGCATCAGGTGTGGGCTTTTCGTAGATGGCTTTTATGATATTGAGATATGCTCCCCCCCCTCCCTGCACTGCGAAGAGTATTGATCCGGAAAGGGTGCTGCACTTTGTCAACTGCTTTTTCTGCATCTCTTGAGAGGATCCTATGGTTCTTATCCTTTCTTTTATTTCTGTAGTGTATCACATTGATTCATCTGCAGATGTCGAATCACCCTTGCAGCCCAGGCATAAAACCCACTTGGACATGGTGAATCATCCTTTAATGTACTGTTGAATCCTCCCAGCCAGTGTCTTGGTGAAAATTTTGGCATCCATGTTCATCAGGGATATTGGAGTGTAATTCTCCTTTTGGGTGGGGTCTTGCTCTGGTTTTTCGATCAGAGTTAATGCTGGCCTCACAGAGAACGCGTGGAAGAGTTTCCCTTCCATTTCTAATTTTTATAAACCGCCTCCGAAGAATAGATTAATTCTTCCTGGAATGTGTGGTAGAATTCTCCTGGGAAGCCACCTGGTCCTGGACTCTTGGTTGTTGGCAGATATTGATGACTGCTCCCATTTCCTTGCTGGTTATGGGTCTGTTCAGGTTTCCTGTGTCTTCCTGTTTCAGTTTTGGTAGGAAGGGATCCATTTCTTCCAGATTGCCTTACTTTGTTGGCATATAGTTGATCAGAATGTGTCTTATAGTTGTCTGTATTTCTCTGGTGCTGGTCGTGATCTGTCTTCTTTCATTCATGATCTTATTTCCCCAGATGTGGTTTTCTTTTTTAAAATTCCCCTGGCTATTCGGGGTCTTCTGATTCCACACAAATCTTTAAAATAATTTGTTGTAGCTCTCTGAAGAAAGTCCATGGTATTTTCATAGGGATTGCATTAAATGTGTAAATTGCCCTGGGTAATATTGACATTTCACAATATTAATTCTGCCAATCCATGAGACGGAATATTTTTCCATCTCTTTGTGTCTTCCTCAATTTCTTTCAGAAGTGTTCTATACTTTTTAGGGTATAGGTCCTTTACGTCTCTGGTTAGGTTTATTCCTAGGTATCTTATGCTTTTGGGTGCAATTGTAAATGGGATTGACTCCTAATTTCTCTTTCTTCAGTCTCATTGTTAGTGTATAGAAATGCCATTGATTTCTGGGCATTGATTTTGTATCCTGCCACGCTGCCAATTGCTGTATGAGTTCTATCAATCTTGGGGTGGAGGCTTTTAGGTTTTCTATGTAGAGTATCATGTCATCGGCAAAGAGGGAGGAGTTTGACTTCTTTGCCAATTTGAATGCCTTTAATGTCTTTTTGTTGTCTGATTGCTGAGGCTAGGACTTCCAGGACTATGTTGAATAGCAGTGGTGAGAGTAGACATCCCTGTCTTGTTCTGATCTTAGGGGAAAGGCTCCCAGTGATTCCCCATTGAGAATGATATTTGCTGTGGTCTTTTCGTAGATGGCTTTTAAGATGTTGAGGAATGTTCCCTCTATCCCTACACTCTGAAGAGTTTTGATCAGGAATGGATGCTGTATTTGTCAAATCCTTTCTCTGCATCTAAAGAGAGGATCATATGGTTCTTGGTTTTTCACTTGCTGATATGATAAATCACATTGATTGTTTTACGAGTGTTGAACCAGCCTTGTGTCCCGGGGATAAATCCTACTCGGTCATGGTGAATAATTTTCTTAATGTACTGTTGGATCCGATTGGCTAGTATCTTGTTGAGAATTTTTGCATCCATGTTCATCAGGGATATTGGTCTGTAATTCTTCTTTTTGGTGGGGTCTTTGTCTGGTTTTGGAATTAAGGTGATGCTGGCCTCATAGAACGAATTTGCAAGTACTCCATCCCTTTCTATCTTTCCAAACAGTTTTAGTAGAATAGGCATTGTTTCTTCTTTAAATGTTTGATAGGATTCCCCTGGGAAGCCATCTGGCCCTGGACCTTTGTGTCTTGGGAGGTTTTTGATGACTGCTTCAATTTCCTCCCTGGTTATTGGCCTGTTCAGGTTTTCTGTTTCTTCCTGTTCCAGTTTTGGTAGTTTGTGGCTTTCCAGGAATGCGTCCATTTCTTCTAGATTGCCTAATTTTTTGGCTCCGTTCTCTTTTTGATATGTCTGGCCAGGGGTTTATCGATCTTATTATTTCTGTCAAAGAACCAGCTCCTGACTTCATTGATGTGTTCTACTGTTCCTTTGGTTTCTATTTCATTGATTTCTGCTCTGATCTTTATGAATTTTCTTCTCCTGCTGGTTTTAGGCTTTAATATTCTGTTCTTTTCCAGCTCGTTTAGGTGTAGGGTTAGGTTGTGTATTTAGGACCTTTCTCATTTCTTGAGAAAGGCTTGCATTGCTATATACTATCCTCTTTCGATGACCTTTGCTGCATCCCAAATGTTTTGAGCAGTTGTGTTTCCATTTTCATTTGTTTCTATGAGGTTTTAAAATGTGCCTTACTGCCCCAGTTGGATTCTTTAACCTCTGTGTATTTGAATTCTTTCCAAATTTCCTGTCAAGATTGAGTTCCAGTTTCAAAGCATTGTGGTCTGAAAGTATGCAGGGAATGATCCCAGTCTTTTGGTACCAGTTGAGAGCTGATTTGTGACTGAGTATGTGATCTGTTGTGCAGAATGTTTGTTCCATGTGCACCCGAGAAGAATGTGTATTCTGTTGTCATAGGATGGAGTGCTCTGAAGTTATCTGTGAAGTCCATTTTGTGCAATGTGTCATTCAGAGCCCTTGCGTCCTAGTGGATCATCTGCTTAGATGATCTGGCCATTACAGTAGTGTTGTGTTAAAGTACCTACTATTATTATATGACTATCCATGTGTTCCTTTATTTTTGTTATTAATTGCTTTATAAGGTGGCCTGGGTGGCTCAGTCGGTTAAGGCTCTGCCTTTGGCTTAGGTCATGTTCTCAAGGTCCTGGGATCAAGCCCTGATCAGGCTGCCTGCTCAGTGGGGAGCCTGCTTCTCTCTTTCTTGCTGCCACTGCCTGTGTTCTCTCTGTGTGTGTGTGTGTGTCAAATAAATAAATAAATGAAATCTTAACAGAAAGTTGATTTATATAGTTGGCTGCTCCCACTTTAGACACATTAAAACTTATAATTATCCAATTTTAGTTTTGGATAGACCTTTTAATTATGGCATAGTGAGTTTCTTCATCTTTTGTTGTTGTTTCTTCTCTTAATGCAGTCTTTGGTTTAAAATCCAATTTGTGGGATGACCAGGTGGCTCAGTGGTTGAGCATCTGCCTTCGGCTCAGGTCATGATCTAGTCCCACATCAGGCTCCCCGCACGGAGCCTGCTTCTCCCGCTGCCTGTGCCTCTGCCTTTCGCTCTCTGTGTGTCTCTCATGAATAAATAAATAAAATCTTAAAAAATTCAATTTGTTTGATATAAATATTGCCGCTCCAGTTTTTTTTTCATGTCCTTTAATATGATAAATGGTTTTCCACTCCCTCACCTTCAATGTGAAGTTGTCTTTGTGTCTAAAATGAGTCTCTTTCAGATAGCATATCAATGGGTCTTGCTTTTTTTTTATCTACTGTGATACCCTGTGTGTTTTGGTTGGGGCATTTGACTTGTTTACATTCAGAGAAAGGATTGAAAGATATGAATGTAGTGCCATTGTATTATGTGTAAAGTCCGTGTTCTGGTCTGTGTTACTTTTGGGCTCTCTGTTTGCTTAAAGTTTCCCCTTTACCACTTCTTGCAAAGCTGTTTTAGGGATCACAAATTCTTTTAGTTTCAGTTTGTGCTGGAAGCTTTTTATCTCCCCTTGTATTTTGAATGAGAGCCTTGCTGGATAAGATTCTTGGCTGTAGACTCTTCTCCTTGAGCACCCTGAGTATATCATGCCAGCTCTCTCTGGCCTGCTAGGTCTCTTTGGATAGATCCGCTGCCAGTTGAATATTTCTCTCCTTCTTGGTTCAGGGCCTCGTGTTCCAAGCTGCTTTCAGGATTTTCTCTTTGGGTCTGAAATTTGCAAGCTTTGTTATTATATTGGAGATATTGACCTGATTTTTATTGATTTTGAGGAAGGTTCTCTGTGCCTCCTGGCACTTGAGTGCCTGTTTCTTTCCCCAGATGAGGGAAGATCTCTGCTATAATTTGCTCAAATATGCCTTCTGCCCCCTCCTTCCCCTCTTTTTCTGGGATCCCCATTATTCTAACATTGTTTTGCTGTGTGGTACGAATCATCTCTCAAATTCTCCTGTCATAGTCCAGTGGTTGTTTCTCTCGCTTTTCCTCAGCTTCTTTATTCTCCATTGTTTTGTCTTCTATATCACTACTTCTCTGTGAAGCCTCATTTATCCTAGCAGTTAGAACCTTCATTTTTGATTGCATCTCACTAAGATTAGCCTTTTTTATCTCAACTTGATTAGATATCAGTTGTTTTATTTCTCCAGAAAGGCATTCTCTAATGTCCTCTGTGTTTCTTTTAAGCCCAGCTATTATCTTGATGGTCATTATTCTGAACTCTCGCTCCAGCCTCTTCCTTCTATCCATGCTGATTAGGTTCCAGGCAGTCAGTACTACCTCTTGTTCTCTTTGTGGCGGTGAGTTTTTCCATCTTGTCATTCTGTCCAGAGAAGAAGAGATGAGTGAGAGAACAGAATAGAAAAATATCAAGAATGACCCCAGATAAATACATGCTAAACAAATCAGAAGAGACCCGAAGCCAATTTAAAGGTTAACAAAGGAGATAATGGAATTAGAGAGATCAAGAGAGCAGAGCAGTACACCGATACTATGTGAATTTTGGTCTTTTTGTTAGGAAATTGCATCCCCAAATGGTTAAGAGGAAACCTTGTATATATACAAAAATAAAATTAAATACAAGGAAAGTCTAGAATGTAAGTGTAAAAATGGAAATTAAAAGTCAAAATAAAAAGGATATTATCAGCCAGGTGAACAGAACAGAGCAATATACTATATCATAAGTTTATTTTGGTCTGTTTGTTAGAAGAAACTACATCCCAAAATTGTAAAGAATGAAAAACTTCATTATATGCAAAAATAAAATTAAATGCAATGAAAGGATAGAATGTAACTGTAAATATGAAAATTAAGATAGATTTTAAAAATATTATAATCAGACAGATGAAGAGAATAGAGCAGTATAGTAGATTCTGGTTGTATTTTAGTCTATTTCTTAGAAGGAACTACTTCCCGAAATGGTACAGAAAGAAAAACTTCAATATATACAGGAATAATATTAAGAGCAGTGAAAGGATTGAATGCAAGTGTAAAAAGGTAAATTGTAAGAGTTGATAAATGAAGAAAATGGTTGAAAGCAAAAAGAAAATTAAAATAGAAAGACTAAGGAGTCATGAGAAATAGCCATGAGTTCTGTATACTGTTTGCCCCTAGCACTGGAGTTCTGCAGCTCTGTATGATGAGTAAAGTTGGTCTTAGCAGGAAGTTGTTGCTGACCTCCTGAGGGAGAGGCCTGTTGCACTGATTCTTAGGTGTCTTTGCTTAGGGTGGGATTGCACCACCCTTGCCAGGGGGCCAGGCCAGGTAAGCAGCTCCAGATTGCTCTCTGTGGCTTTTGTTCCCTGAAGGCTTTCTGGGCAGCTTTAGAGGATGAGAATGAAAATGGTGGCCTCCTAATTTCCAGCCCTGGAATTGAAAGATCTCACTCCCTACTGTGTCTCCCTGGTTTCTGTCTGCACTCTGTATTCACCCAGCCTGTGACCAAGCATTTTTATCTCAAGCACAGACCCCCTTTCGATTTTCCAAACTTTGCAGACCCCTGTAGCTCCCATTCACACTGTGCCTCTGGGGGGAAGGAGGAGGTCTTGCCCAGTTTTTCCTGCTTGGAAAGTGGTCACCTGACTGTTCCTCGGTTTGGGGTTTATGGCAACACTGAGCTGAATACCCACTCCTGGGCTCACTGATTGCAACTGGCTTCCCCGCTCAAACGCCTTGGCAACTGCCATACTCAGGCGCCGCCCCCATTCCTTCTGTGACCCCGCCCCCCCAGGGATCCTGAGACCACACTGTCCGTCCCACTTAGGATGCTGCCCCCCGTTGCCACCTGAGCATCTTTCAGACAGGGATGTCCTCACTGGAACAGACCTCTTAAAAGTTCTGGTTGTGCACTCTGCTGCTAGTATCACTTTCCAGGACTTGCCTTCTAGCTTCCAGAGGTTCCCTGCCGCCCTGGTTTAATCTTCTGATATATGCCTCTGATTCATTTCTCCACACCTCCTACCTTGCAGAAAGCGGTCGCTGTTCTATTTGTAGAATTGCAACAATTCTTTTCTTGGATCTCTGTCTGAGTCCACAGGTGTTCAGAATGATTTGATACCTATGTAGCTGAATCCCAGACACCAGACAAAACTAGGGTCTCCTACTCCTCCACCATCGTCCTCTTCTTCCAGAAATTCTGTATATTCGATTGATCAATATTAATTGTACTTTTTATTAGAATCCTCTAAACAGCATTATAGGTTTCTTCTCAGTTATCCAGATTAAAATAAGTAGGGATTTATTTTATTTATGTGATTAGCTTTCTATTTAAGCAAATTGTAGCTTTTACTTTCTAAAAGTATCATTTCCAGACCACGTTTCATAAGCAAAATAAAATTCCTACAATAATGTCTCTTGTTTAACTTGAACATTGTAAGTAACGTTTAACTTATTTCAGATGCAGCAGATGTTGGAAGACAGTATAATCAGAGAACTAAAAGAAGGTATGTTGCCAAATTCACAAATTTAGATGGTCATTAATTTCTGAAATAAACCACAAATAGTAACTGGCATCCCTTCCCCTTGTTAAAATTTTGTCTAGATATATCTAATAAAAAATGTAAAACATAAACATAGTGAATAAGAGACTTATTCCTCATTTGGTCATCGTGTTTCATACCTTTTTTATTTTTATTTTTCAAGATTTTATTTATTTATTCATGATAGCCACACAGAGAGAGACAGAGAGGCAGAGACACAGGCAGAGGGAGAAGCAGGCTCCATGCAGGGAGCCCGACGTGGGATTCGATCCCGGGTCTCCAGGATCGTGCCCTGGGCCAAAGACAGGCGCCAAACCGCTGTGCCACCCAGGGATCCCTCATACCTTTTTAAAAAACCTGCAGCCTGTATGCCTGTTAGCACTTTTGGCTGTAATCTTCCTTCACTTGTGCCATCGCTATGGAACTGTCAATCTGAAAATGTGGGCGTTCTCAAATTCTTGTTTCTGCTAGTGGTAGAAGACCAAACAGACCAGACTTGTCTCAGTAATACTTAGTTAAGCAATTATATAGTTCATATAGCTGTCCCTTGACAGGTGACATTTCAATCTCCAGCCACTGGTTTTGCCATTGGGTAAAATTCCAGGTTTCTTAGCATGGAATATAAGCACCCAAATCAATTTGGTTCTTGCCACATTGGTGAGCCTTCTCTGTCGCCATTACCCTACTCTGCTGCTTTGCAGAGAGTAATCTTTCAGGTATCAGCCTTCCTATTCCCTCCACAGAAAAGCAGACAATATTGATAGAAAACCAGGATGTCCCTTCTGTGTGTTCTTATAATGTCTTGTTTTAAACCTGCCATGATATATTTGACTCTAGATATTGCCTGTTTGATTTTTCAGTTGATAGTATATGATTGTTCAGGGGTGGACTGTGCCATCAGCTTGCAATCTCATCTTGTAATGAGAAAACCAGAAGCTCTAGTGTTTATCCACAGTAGTAATTAATTCAATGGGCAATCGTGAGCAAACTTGATTTAATAGTAATCTTGTATTTTATATTGTAGTTATATGTAGATATTTTTCATCCTTTTAACACTCAGAAGATTCCAACTTTTTTTTTTACTAACTTCTAGTTAACTACAAAGTATTTCAGATAAAGAATATTATTCTTTCTCTTTTTCAGTTGCTCATGATTGAGAATCAGGATTCTGTAGATCTCCTTTAGGACCTACTGACGAATCAAATGTAAATCAAGATCTAGTACTGCAAGCATCACGAGAATATGTAGAGATTTTGAATAGAAAGTATATGATCTGAAAGCTATATAGTAAAAGTTTATTACCTAGATGTTTAATATAACATTTTAATTGTTTCCCAGTAAATATCTGATGTACAAAAAATCTTTATTAAAGGAAATGTTGTTATATCGTGTGTAATGAAAGTTTATATATTATTTTAAGCTATGTTTCTTGGCATCTGATTAAATTTAAGCATATTTTCTACATGGAAACCAGCATTATTGAGTTTTACAGGCTCCAATCTGCCCAAGTAGATCGGACCAAGTTGTTGATAATGTTTTGGGGCTGGTAATTGGTAGTTGTTTTTTTTTTTTTTTTTTTTTGTATTTTCTATGTTTTATTACTAGACATATGGATTTAGACACACATCATTTTGATATACTGCTGCTAAAGCTATCACCAATGTTTGTATGTATTTCAATTTTTATAGTGCCATAAACCCTGTGTATAATTTCAATTTTAAATACTTATTATTCATAGTTCTTTCCTCATGGTGAAAAAGATTTGCCTAAGGCTTTTTATCTTTTCTTTTTTTTTTAATTTACTTTTTGAGAAGAGTCTTAAAATTAGAGAAAAGAAAAAATAGAGAAAACGACCTTTTCCCTCCAGAATGGTTTGAAAGTAAATTGTTAATTTATGCCCAATTCCTGTGGCCCCTATATCCTGCAAGTCAGTACATTCCACATAGCTACCGTACAACCCTGCCAATCAGAAAATCAACACTAATACAATTGTCCCTTGAATAATATGGAGCTTAGGGGGGCACTGATCCTCTGTGTAAAAATCTGTGAACTTTTGACTCCCCAGGCACTTAACTACTACTAATCTACTGTTGACCAGAATATTGTACCAAAACAGTCAATTAACCTATTTTTTGCGTGTTATATGTATTCCATTCTATATTCTCCTTATAAAGTAAGCTAGAGAAAAATGTTATTAAGAAAAATCAGAAGAGGGTAGCCCGGGTGGCTCAGCGGTTTAGCGCCGCCTTCAGCCCGGGTGTGATCCTGGAGACCCGGGATCAAGTCCCACATCAGGCTCCCTGCATGGAGCCTGCTTCTCCCTCTGCCTGTGTCTCTGCCTCTCTCTCTCTCTCTCTCTCTCTCTCTCTGCCTCTTATGAATAAATAAAATCTTTTAAAAAAAGATCAGAAGGAAGAGAAAATACATTTACAGTACTGTGTTTTTTAAAAATTGGCATATAAGTACACCCATTCAAACTATGTTAGGTATACATTATGTTTTTAAATTTAAATTCAATTTCCCAACATTTAGAAGGGTCATCGTTTTCAGATAAAGTTTTCGATAATTCATCAGTTGCATGTAACACCAAGTGCTCATCACGTCACATGCCCTCCTTCATGACCATCACTGATTTACCCCATCCCCCCATTCACTTCCCTTTCAGCAACCTTCAGTATGTTTTCTGGAGTTGAGTCTCTCATGGTTTGTCTTCCTCTCTGATTTTTCCCCATTCAGTTTCCCCTCCTTGCACTATTTCTTATATTCCACCTATGAGGGAGACCATATGATCATTGTCTTTCTCCAGTTGACTTGTTTCACTCAGCCTGATACCCTCTAGTTCCATGCCCATTGATGTAAGTGGTAGGTTTTCATCCTTTCTGACGTCTGAGTAATATTCCATTTTGTATGTATATCACATCTTTTTTTTAAAAGAATTCATCTATTTACTCATGAGAGAGAGAGAGAGGCAGAGACACAGGCAGGGGGAGAAGCAAACTCCATGCAGGGAGCCGGACATGGGACTCTTCCCGGATCCCAGGATCATGCCCTGAGCCAAAGGCAGACACTCAACCGCTGAGCCACCCAGGGGTCCCATACCACATCTTCTTTATCCATTCCTCTGTTGAAGGACATCTTGGCTCCTTCCACAGTTTGGGTATTGTGGATATTGCTACCATAAACATTGAGGTGCAGGTGCCCCTTAATTTCACTACATTTGTATCTATGGGGTAAATACCCAGTTGTGCAATTGCTACGTCAACTATCCCCTCTATCATCTAAACCTCATATTCTGGGCAGCCCCGGTGGCGCAGTGGTTTAGCACCGCCTGCAGCTCAAGGTGTGATCCTGGAGACCGGGGATCGAGTCCCACATCAGGCTCCTTTCATAGCATGGAGCCTGCTTCTCCCTCTGTCTGTGTCTCTGCATCTCTCTCTCTCTCTCTCTCTCTCTCTCTCTCTGTGTGTGTGTGTCTCATGAATAAATAAAATCTTCTAAAAAAATAAAATAAACCTCATATTCTTTTAAAGCTCTGACATTTGTCTGTAGTATCCTTTATAGCAAGGAAGGTCCTATTCAAAACCATGTACTGAACTAAGATGTTGTGTTTCTTAGTCTCTTTCAGTTTAGAACAGTTCCTTAGTCTTTCCATTGATTTTTGTGACTTTTAATCCTTTGAAGAGTTCATTCCAGTAACGTAGAATGTCTTTTCAGTGTGGGTTTTTCTTACGTATCTTATGTTTCCTTATGATAAAATTAAGATTATATTTATATACATATACATATATGTATTTTAGCAAGAGCACAACTGAACTGGTCCTCTACTCTTCTCATTGCATCATATCACGTGACCTACAGTTTTGATTTGTCCCATGGTTGGTGACGTTGATCGCTGGAGTAGTATCTTCAGTTTTCTTCCCCAGAATGTTAACTTTGCACTTTACAATTAGTATTTTATGGAGAAGTACTTTGAGATATATAAAAACCTCCTTTCTGAAATACCCTGTACCAGGCCACTTCTGCAGATGATGTGCCTCACTTACAGGCTCTGAAAACCCATGCTGGGCTGTTCTTTCCCTGTGTGGATGCCTCCTGAACCTTTGAAGTCTGTGATACCTCATCCTAAGTTACTCACCTTTCAGAGATGCTATGTCTTGAGCTCTAAGACTGTTCAGGTGGCACTCCTACATTTATGCCTTCCCAATTCTGTGCCAGGCTCCAATACCTCCCTCTGGGACACCACCGCTCCTTGTTTCTGTTCCTGTGCTTTTGGACTGAAATCTTTGGGAACGGAAAGGATAAAGGGGGAAAGGGCTCCATAGGTCTTTTATAATCAACTTATGAAGCTTTACAATGCAAAGATTTGGATTGGGATTGCATTGAATCTATAAATATTTTGAAGGGAAGAGACATTTATAATACTGAGTTTTCCAAACAATATTTTAATTGCTCTACTCTCAGTGTTTAAAAAAATTTCTTATAAAGATCCTGCAAGATATATTTTAGATTTATTTTCAGTTATTTGATACTTTTGATCCTATTTTAAATTATTTTTAAAAATCAACTTCATTTCCTGTTTATAGCTTATAGAAATAAAAATACTTTGCATATTGAGCTTCTATCAGCTCAGCTATCTTTTTTTAAGATTTATTTATTTATGATAGATGTAGAGAGAGAGAGAAAGAGAGAGGCAGAGACACAAGAGGAGGGAGAAGCAGGCTCCATGCCGGGAGCCCAATGCAAGACTTGGGCTTGCAAGATGCTGGGACTCCAGGATCATGCCCTGGGACAAAGGCTGGTGCCAAACCGCTGAGCCACCCAGGGATCCCCAGGATCAGCTATCTTGATAAACTATCTTACTATTTCTCATAGTTCTGGAGTCTAGGAAGTCCAAAATCAAGGCACTGACAGATTAGTGTCCAGTGAGGGTCTGCTTCCTGGTTCATGAGTGCCTGTCTTCCTCCTATGTCTTCATAAGGGACAGGGTCAAGGGAGCTCACTCCAGCCTCCTTTAGAAGGGCACTAATCTCAAATCAGGAGGACTACACCTTCATGACTTAATCACTTACCAAAGGCATCACCTCCAAATATCATCACATTGAACACTAAGACTTAAAACCTGAGTTTGGAGGAGTGGGTATAGAAATATTCAGTGTAGAGCAAGGCTGTTCCTTGTTCTTGGCCATATAGACTTCACAATATGGGTGCTTGCAATATGGTTCACAATAATCTCTTGTGATACTTGTATATCTGTGGCATCAGTTCTTTTATCTCCTATTTTATTTTATTATTTTATTTTATTTTATTTTATTTTATTTTATTTTATTTTATTTTATTTTATTTTATTTTATTTTATTTTATTTTATGGAGTTAAAAGTTTTTTCTACTTGAGTATAGTTAACCCGTTACAGTAGTTTCAGGTGTACAACATAGGCATTCGGTTTCTGTATGCATTATACTATGCTCACCACAAATGTAGCATCCATGGATTTTTTTAAGCCACTTTTAAAAAGGATTTTACTTAAGAGAGCACAAGGAATTCGGCCTGAGATTTAAAGAGAAAACAGCTGGAATGCTACAGTGAAGAGTTTTCACTTCTATCAAAGTAGGAAGACGGAAAAAATAAAAAGCATCCAAGGGGGAGGAGGCCCCGCAAAGAGCCTGGCTCAGACCTGGCGGCAAGTGACCCCAGTACAGGAAAGGCCAGTCCCAGAGATGCAGGTTTACCAATCTTCCCGGAAGGAAAGGCACTTGCAGGGAGTTCGGGCAGGATCCCAGGATGGGCAGGGATGCCCTCAGGCTCCCAGGGGCACTAACAGAGGAACTGCGCCCCAAGGGAGAGGGCGCCACATACTATGGGCCGAGCTCCCTAAAGGGCTGCAGCATGCGCCCGGAGGGGCCAGGAGCGGCTCAGGCGGCGGCTCCGCTTCGAGGGGGCTGCATGGCCCAGGAGCGTGATTCCAGCGGCACAGGCCCCAGATCCCAGGGCACCAGGGGAAGCAGCCCAGGATCTGGCACTCCCCCCGGGACAGGCGGAAGCCGAGAGAACACACGGCAGTAAGGAGGCTCCTGCTCTGGGTGCAGCCCGCCTGTGGAGCACCCAGGCCCCTTCGGACTGGGAGCTGTGGTAATTACTGCGGGAGCTGACTCCAGGGCTGGAGACCTGGCCGCCGCCACTGTTGTTCCTCCTACTGTCACTTTTTACCAGGGACTCAGCAGGGGCCTCATAGGATAAACAGCTCCCACTGAGCCCTGCACCTGGCAGGGGGCTGGGCAGCTCCCCCAGGTGCACACACCTCTGAGAATCAGCATTGCTTGTAGAAGCAGGCCCATGCCCCAGAAGACCAGCTGGAAGGACAGGGAAAGCAAGTTCTTGACCAAAGCAGTGCTGGAAACTAACAGGGGAAGTCGAGGGATTTACAATATATAGAATCAGAGGATACTCCCTCTTGTTTTTTGTTTTCTGTTTCCGCCCCCCCCCCCCCCCCTTTTTTTTCTCTCTCTATCTTTCTCCTTTTTCCAGTACAACTTGTTTCTGGCCACTCTGCACTGAGAAAAATGACTAGAAGGAAAAATTCACCACAAAGGAAAGAATCAGAAACATCCTCTCTCCCATAGAGTTACAAAGTTTGGAATACAATTCAAATTCAGAAAGCCAATTCAGAAACACAATTCTAAACCTACTGGTGGCTCTAGAAATAAGGATAAGGGATTTAAGATACTTCATGACTGCAGAATTGAGATCTCATCAGCCTGAAATTAAAAATCAATTAAATGAGATGCAATCCAAACTGGAGGTCCTAACAATGAGGGTTAACGAGGTAGAAGAACCAGTGAGTGACATACAAGACAAGTTGATGGCAAGGAAGGAAGCTGAGGAAAAAAGAAAAAAAAAAAAAAGATCACGAGGAAAGGTTAAGGGAAATAAATGACAGCCTCAGCAGGAAAAAATCTACGTTTAATTGGGGTTCCAGAGGGCACCGACAGAGACAGAGGACCAGAAGGTGTATTTGGACAAATCATAGCTGAGAACTTCCCTTACTTGGGAAGGGAAACAGGCATTCGGATACAGGAGATAGATTCCCCCACCCCCACCCCTGCCCTGGGGAAATGAATAAAAACCACTCAACACCTCGACCTTTAATAGTAAAACTTACAAATTCCAAAGATAAAGAGAAGATCCTTAAAGCAGCAAGAGACAAGAAATCCCTAACGCTTATGAGCAGAAGTATTAGAATAACAGCAGAGCTCGCCACAGAGGCCTGGCAGGCCAGAAAGTGCTGGCAGGATATAGTCAGGGTCCTAAATGAGAAGAACCTGCAGCCAAGAATACTCTATCGAGCAGGAGCTCATTCAGAATAGGAGAGATAAAGAGCTTCCAAGATAGGCAGAAACTGAAAGAATATGATGAGCACCAAACCAGCTCTGCAAGAAATATTAAGGGGGACTCAGTAAAAGAAAGAGGTAGTCCAAGGAAACAATCCACAAAAACAGGAACTGAATAGGTATCATGATGACACTAAATTCATATCTTTCAATAGTAATTCTGAACGTGAATGGGCTTAATGACCCCATCAAAAGGTGCAGGGTTTCTGACTGGATAAAAAAGCAGGCCCCATCTACTTGCTGTCTACAAGAGACTCATTTTAGACGTAAGGTCACCTACAACCTGAAAATAAAAGGTTGTGGAACAATTTGCCATTCAAATGGTCCTCAAACGACAGCAGGGATAGCCATCCTTATATGAGATGAATTAGTTTATCCCAAAGACTGTAGTAAGAGATGAACAGTGACACTATATCATACTTAAAGGATCTATACTAGAAAGGACCTAACAATCATAAATATATATGCACCTAATGTGGGTGCTGCCAAGTATATCAATCAGGTAGTAACCAATGTTAAGACATACTTAGATAATAATACACTTATACTTGGTGAGTTGAACACAGCGCTTTCTATAATCAACAGGTCTTCGAAGCACAACATCTCCAAAGAAACGAGTGTTAAATGATACACTGGACCAGATGGATTTCACAGATATTTATAGAATCCTACATCCAAACACAACTGAATACACATTCTTCCCAAATGCACATGGAACTTTCTCCAGAATAGGCCACATACTGGGTCACCAATCAAGTCTTAACCGATACCAAAACATTGGGATTGTCCCCTGCATATTTTCAGACCATAATACTTTGAAATTAGAACGAAATCACAAGAAGTAGTTTGGATGGATTTCAAAAAGGTGGAGGTTAAGGACCGTCTACTAAAATATGAAAGGGTCATATTATTTATGGAATATGACCATAAATATGACCAGGAAATTAGAGAAGAATTAAAAAGATTTGTGGAAACTAGTGAGAATGAAGATACAACCATTCAAAATCTTTGGGATAGAGCAAAAGGAGTCATGAGGGGGAAATACATCACAATACAAGCATCCGTCTCAAAACTGGAAAAAACTCAAATACAAAAGCTAACCTTGCACCTAAAGGAGCTGGAGAGAAACAGCAAATGAAACCTTCACCCAGCAGAAGATGACAACAAAGATTCGAGCAGAACTCAATGAAATAGAGACCAGAAGAACTGTGGAGCAGATCAACAAAACCAGGAGTTGGTTCTTTGAAAGAATTAATAAGATAGATAAACCATTAGCCAGCCTTATTAAAAAGAAAAGAGAGAAGACTCAAATTAATAAAATAATGAATGAGAAAGGAGAGATCACCATCAATACCAAGGAAATACAAACGATGTTAAAAACTTACGCCAATAAATTAGGCAATCTAGAAGAAATGGACGCATTTCTGGAAAACCACAAACTACCAAAACTAGAACTGGAAGAAATAGACAACCTGAACAGGCCAATAACCAGGGAGGAAACTGAAGCAGTCATCAAAACCCTCCCAAGACACAAAAGTCCAGGGCCAGATGGCCTCCCAGGGGAATTCTATCAAAACTTTAAGAAGAAACCATACCTACCCTACCAAAGCTGTTCGGAAAGATAGAAAGAGATGGAGTACTTCCAAACTCATTTTATGAGGCCTGCATCACCTTAATTCCAAAACCAAAGACCCCACAAAAAGGAGAATTATAGATCAATATCCCTGATGAACACAGATGCAAAAATTCTCAACAAGACACTAACCAATAGGCTCCAACAATACATTAAAAAGATTATTCACCATGACCCAGTGGGATTTATCCCCAGGATACAAGAATAATGTCATGAAAATACTTTGTATGATACTATATTGACAAATAGATTTTACCACACATTCTTCCAAACCCACAGAATGTATAACACCAAGAGTGGATCATAATATAAACTATGGGCCTTGAGTAATTATGATGTATCAGTGTCGATTCATCAGTTGTGACAAGTGCCCCCCTCCCCTGCCCGCTGGAAAATCTTGACGTAAGAGAGGCTCTCTCTCTGTCTCTCTGTCTCTCTCTGTGTGTGTGTGTGTGTGTGTGTGTGTGTGTGTGTTTTGGGTGAGACAGGTATGTGGGAAATCTCTACTTTTTCCTCAACTTTTCTGTGACTCAAAAACTGCTCTGGAAAAAAAAAGTCCTAATAATTAATTAGTTGAGCTGCAGAAGAAAAGTCTGAGCTAGCAGAGGTTAGTTCATGAGGTCTAAGGAAAGAAACTATCTCTATGACATAAAAGTGCAAGGTGAAGCAGCAAGTGCTGATGCAGAAGCTGCAGCAAGGTATCCAGAAGTTATAGCAAAGAGAATTAATGAAGGCAGCCACACTGAACCGCAGATTTTCAATGTAGATTAAACAGCCTCATAGTGGATGTTAGGACTTTCATAGCTAGAGAGAAGTCAATGTCTGGCTTTAAAGCATCAAAGGACAGGCTGACTCTCTAAGTTAGGGGCTAATGCAGCTGGTGACTTTAAGCCAAAGCCAATGCTCATTTACTGTTATGAAATTCCTAGGGCCCTTTAGAATTATGCTAAATCCCTTCTATCTGTGCTCTATAAATGGAACTGCAAAGCCTAGATGACCGTACATCTATTTATGACATGGTTTCTTGAATGTTTTAAGTCCACTGTTGAACTGACTGCTCAGAAAAAAAAAAAGATTCGTTTCAAAATATGACTGCTCACTAACAACGCACCTGGGCACCCAAGGGCTTTGACAGAGAGGTACAGTGAGATTAATGCTGTTTTTCTACCTCTAATACAACATCCATTCTGCAGCCCATGGATCAAGTGGTCATTTTCAACTTTCAAGGCTTAATATTTAAGAAACACATTTCATACAGCTATAGATGCCATAGATACTGATTTCTCTGATGGATGTGGGAAAAGTCCATTGAAAGCCTTCTGGAAAGGACTGACCACGCTAAATGCTATTAAGAACATTTGTGATTCGTAAGAAGCATTCAAAATATCAACAGAAATAGGAATTTGGAAGAAGTTGACTCTAAACCCCAGGGATGACTTTGAGGGGCTCAAGACTTCAGTGGAGGAAATAACTGCAGATGGGGTGGAAACAGCAGGAGAACTAGAATTAGAGGTAGAACCTGAAGTTGTGACTGAACTGCTGCAATCTCATAATAGAACTTGGATGAAATAAGTCAGTTAGATAAAGATCAATACCATATCACTTCACTTATATGTGGAATTTAAGAAATAAAATAGATGAACATAGGGGAAGGGAAGACAAAAAAGAGAAGCAAACCACAGGAGACTCTTATCTACAGAGAACAAACTAAGGGTTTCTGGAGGGGAGATGGGCGAACAGGGTGATGAGCATTAAGGGGTGCATTTGTGATGAGCACATGATGTTATACATTAGTAAGGAATCACTGTACTCTACTCCTGAAACCAATATTGCACCACATTCTAACCAACTAGAATTTAAGCAAAAACTTAAAAATTTTTAAAAGTACTAATGCCAAAAATGATGGCTTTAAAAGTGGGGGGGAAAAAAACCTCAACCGATAGTGAGTTGCTTCTTATGGATGAAAAAAGAATATGATTTCTTGAGACGCAACCTATTCCTACTCCTGGGAAAGAATCTGTAAAGACTGTTGAAATGGCAATAAGGGATTCAGAATATTACATAAACTTAGTTGATAAAGCAGCAGCAAGGTTTGAGAAGACTGACTCCAATTTTGAAAGAGGTTGTACTGCGGGTAAGATGCTATCAAATAGCACCATATCCTACAGAGAACTGTTCATGAAAGGAAGAGCCAATTGATGTAGCAAATTTCATTGCTGTCTGATTTTAGCAAATTGGCACAGCTACTCCAACCTTCAGTGACTACCAGATGCAGACTTTAAAATAACTGTGATTGGGCAGCCCCGGTGATGCAGCGGTTTGGTGCCGCCTGCAGCCTGGGGTGTGATCCTGGAGACCTGGGATCAAGTCCCACGTCGGGCTCCCTGCGGGGAGCCTGCTTCTACCTCTGCCTGTGTCTCTGCCTCTCTCTCCCTCTGTGTTTCTCATGAATAAATAAATGAATTCTATAAAAAAAAGTCTCTTTTCTTACTTCTCTCTTTTTATTTTCTCTTCAAATATATTCATCTCTTTTGTTTCTTAAATTCCACGTAAGTGAGATCATACGGTATTTGTCTTTCTCAGACTGACTTATTTCCCTTAGCATTATATTCTCCAACTCTGTCCATAGCATGACAGATGGCAACATTTCATTCTTTTTCATGGCTGAGTAATATTTCTCGCTCTGTGTGTGTGTGTGTGTGTGTGTGTGTGTGCACGCGCACGCACACATACACACACACACACACACACACCCAACACCTTCTTTATCCATTAATCCGTTGATGGACATTCGGGCTTTGTCCATAGTTTGGCTTTTGTTGATAATACTGCAACAAACATTGGGGAGCATGTGCCCTTTCTGATCACTGCATCTGTATCTTTGGGGCGAAAGCTCAGTAGTGCAGTTTCTGGGTCATAGGGTAGCTCTATTTTTAACTTCTTGAGGACCCTCTGCATTGTTTTCCACAGTGGCTGCACAAGCCTGCGTTACCACCTACAGTGGAAAAAGACTCCCCTTTCTCCACATCCTCACCAACATCTGCCATTTCCTGATTTGTTCATTTTAGCCATTTTGACAGGTATGAGGTAAGTAGCTCATTGTGGTTTTGATTTGCGTTTCCTTGATGCTGGGTGATGTTGAGTGTCTTAACATGGCTGTTAATTAGCATATTTACACCACTGATATTTAACATGATCCTGAGTATAGTTAGATCAATATCTACCATATTGGTTACTGTTGTCTGTTATTGCCCTTGTTCTTTGTTTCTTTTTATGTCTTCCAGTGTTTTCCTGCTTCCTTTGGTTTTAATTCAACATTTTGTGATTGCATTTTCTCTCCCTCCTTAGTATCTAGATTATGCTTCTTTTCTTATTTTTTAAAGAGTTTGCAGGATGCATTTATAAAGAATCCGAGTGCCCTCACAGGCTTCACACACAATACACATTCCTCAGAACAGAGTATTCTCAATTCCTCCTTCTCATGCCGTAGGGCCCTCATCTCACTTACGCATAAGCTGTGATCGCTGAGTACTTGGTTGCTGGTTTTTGAGCAAACCATTGTCTGTTGGGTCAATTAGGAATTCAAAAATTGTTTTATTTCACTTTTCTTTACTCATTTTCTTTTTTTAATAATAAATTTATTTTTTTTATTGGTGTTCAATTTGCCAACATACAGAATAACATCCAATGCTCATCCCATCGAGTGCCCCCCCTCAGTGCCCATCACCCATTCACCCCCACTCTGGATAGTACATGTATTTTAGAGTAACTTTATTATAGATTCCAATGGTAAATTGGAACATATTAACGTTGAGAATTGAGAATTAATTTTGAGACTTGAATTTGAGAATTTGAACTATTGAAATTTAGGGAGCCTTTCTGAATCTTAATTACATGTATGAAGAAACAACCTGAGGATTAATTGTGAGAACAGGTGCGAGAATATCCAGTGTACCGTTTTGCATAAATATTTGCATATGACTTTTCTTTTATGGAATTAGCCCGTAGCACTTATTTCAAGCAAAGGATTGGCATTATGCATGGAGGAACCCACTTTCTGTGATCATTTATTTTTATTTATTTATTTTTAAAAATTTTATTCATTTATTCATGAGAGACACACAGAGAGACAGAGACACAGGCAGAGAGAGAGAGAAGCGGGCTCCCCACGGATGTGGGACCCCAAAATTCCGGGATCACACTCTGAGCCAAAGGCAGAAGCTCAACTACTGAGCTGCCGAGGCGTCCCTCTGTGATCATTTAAATTTAGATCTGCACATCACTTTCCATTCATGTCATGCTATGTTCTAACTCTTCTCCAAAGAGTTATTTATAATAGAAACTACCTATGGCTGCTTGTTTAAGACAGGTGACACACATACAGTCTTCTTTCACTATTGTTGTTACCGGTTTCCCTATATTTCCAGAGAGAGCTATCCACCTTCAAGGGAGTGGACATTTTTATGAACGTTCTGTGCAGTGACTGTTGTTATGTTTTGAAATAGCAAAGAGATATTTCTCTAATTTCATGAGTTGGTTGAAGGCTATTAAGATTCTATTGATTAAAACTAAAAAGCCACCATCTTAACCAAGTGATCAAACTTATCTGACCCATAATTGGATCCAAGTAATAGCATGCACCTCCTGGCTGATCACTAAGAAGGGCACAATATCATCTCTGTAGTAATCCACCAAATAAAGTTTGTCTTTAATTCAATCTTGAAGAAACAAGCAGAAAAAATTCCATTGAGGAACATCGTAGCTGGCTTAGACTCTTCAAAAAAAAAAAAAAAAAAAAAAAGACTGGTCTATTTTAGATTAAGGAGACAACAGTGATATGAAAAATGAATGATTCTTTATTGGATAGCAGATTTTGAGGGGAAAGGAGGTTCTATAAGGGCTGTAAGAAACAATTTTGTGGGAAACAGAAATATGAAGAGGGCTTATATGATAGATAATAATTTCACATTAAGGTAAAAATTCTTGGGAGTGAAAATAGAACAGCTTTATGGGAGAATGTCCTGTTCTTTGAAGATATGTGCTGAATAATCAAGAGGGGAAGTGTCATGTCTGCCACTTCCTTTTAAGTGTTTTAGTGAAACTGTGTGTGTGTGTGTGTGTGTGTGGGTGATATATAGAGGGAAAATGATATAAGCAGATGTAGCAAAATATTGACACTGATGAATATAGGAAAAGGAACCTGTGGGTGTTTACAGTAATGTCCTTGTAATATTTTCAAAGACTTGAAAGTTTTCAAAATAAAATGCTGGGTAATGAAACAAATACCAGGTTTACATTTATGTATGAATACTTCTCAAGAGAAGAATGTTAACTCTAGTAAGATGACAGAAATATGATCGAAAATGATTTTTGGTTTACGTATCCATCTAGTTGGTCAACCAAAAAAATCTCAATTATCCTTCATTATTCTTTCCTGATCTTACTCTGACATTTTATTTATCAGCAATCCCATCCACTCTCCCTTGACAGCAGTTACATCGCCTCCCTCTCTACTGCTACCACCTTAGCCAAACCTCCACCATCATAGGTACCCTGGTAATAGAGGTGACTCACCTGGAAGCTTCCCCTCCTGCCCTCCCTCGATCCACTCTCCCAAAAGCAGTTAGAGTAAATTTTTAAAATTATAAATTAAATCATGCTCCCTACCTCTGCTTATAACTCTCTGATGGCTTCTAATCCCACTTAGAAAAATAAAGTTCAAATTCCTATCTCCATGACCAGTCTTCTACCTCCATCCCTGACCTCTGCTCAGGAGGAGCTTTTCCTTTCTGGCCTCGCTGTCCCTCCACTATTCTAAACTTCTTCCTGCCCAAGTTTCCCTGTCTCTACCTGGAGTGCTCCATCTCTTCTTTGTGACATAGCTGGTCCCTTCTTGTCCTTCATAGCTCAGTTCAAATGGCACCTCCTCTGTGAGGCTTCCTGTAACTCTCCAAACTAAAGTAGTGCTCAGTCTCTCATCCGCACATTGCCTAGCCTTCTTCCTCTGAATTTTACATATTATTATCTGTCATTTTATATTTTTGTTTATTGTCCGTCTTCATGAAACTTATGGAGCTTCACAAGAACAGGCATACTGTTGGCCTTGTTTGCTGCTGTACTTTTAGCCACTCAAGCAGTACCTGCTACATTTAGATGCTCTAGAATTGTTGAATGAACTAAAGAAAAGGTAACAGTCTATAAATTACTGTGGAGGTATATCAGGAAGAGGCTAGCCAGAAACACAGAATCCATGCTAGTTATTAAAACAAAAAGGAATGTGTTTCAGGGGATCGTGTCCAGGGGTGACAAAAGAACTGAGAAGCCAAGCAGGGCTCCGTGAGATTATTAGCCACCATCACCCCTAGACTGGGGGCAAATGGAAGAAGTTATGCAGCTGAAGCTCCAGAAAGGTGTCGACTGAAACTGAAACTACAGAGAAGCATATTACTGATAGAGAAGCCTCCGAAGGCAGGGAAGAAGGAGGGGATAACCTATATATTCCTTTTCTTTGCTGTCTAGTCTCTGCTCAGTTGGAACCCAGGCAGAAGCTAGCAGACCCAAGAACTTGGGAAACATAATCTGTGTACGAGGTCCCCTCCCTAACAGGCAGCAGGATGGGGGGCAAGGTTGGAATGAGGGCAGACTGAGCAGATCCCTCCTGGAGCAGGAACCTCTCATTGGGACGCCTGGGTGGCCCAGCGGTTGAGTGTCAGCCTTTGGCTCAGGTCGTGATCCTGGGGTCCCAGGATCGAGTCCTGCATCAGGCTCCCTTCAGGGAGCCTGTTTCTCTCTGTGCCTGTGTCTCTGCCTCTCTCTGTGTCTCTCATGAATAGATAAATAAAATCTTTAAAAAAAAAAAGGAACCTGTCATTGAATGAGAAAAATAAAAACACATCCCAAAGCATTTATTCTTTTTTTTTCGCCTTTTTTTTAAAGATTTTATTTATTTATTCATGATACAGAGAGAGAGGGAGAGAGGCAGACACACAGGCAGAGGGAGAAGAAGGCACCATGCCGGGAGCCCAACGCGAGACTTGATCCCCGGTTTCCAGGATCACGCCCTGGGCCAAAGGCAGGCGCTGAACCACTGTGCAACCCAGGGATCCCCTAAAGCATTTATTCCTTATCAGTGAAGGACGAGTTATATTTAGGGGATCGGGATTGCTTGAGAATATCCAAAACATCTGGTAACAGAAAAAAAAAATAGACTATTTATTGTGGTCTTTTTCTGGGTGAACTGTTGACCCCTTGTTTTAATTTTTTAGCTATTTCAACTGTCTGGAGGTTAGCAAAAATTGTGTTACCTTACTATTAAAACATAAATAATATATTTTAAATCCTGTGTTTCCTGACTTGAAAGATACTGAGTAGTGTTCTGGCCCACATCTTTCTGGATTTTTAAGTATACACATTATTAGAAAGTAAAAATCACCAAAACATGCTTAATCATTAATTGCATTGATCCCAATCCACTTAAACTCTAGAATTCCTTAAAATTTGCAAAGATAGGAATCAGCAATTGAAGGAGGCCATGTCTATCTGGTCAATTGTGTCCTTGAAGCCACTGGCCCAACTGTGAGGTTGTGAAAGCAAGCCAGCTTGTGGACCTGCAGCTCCTTCTAGCAGGGTCAACCAGTTCTCCTCTTCCCACTCTTCCTCTACATGCCTGTCGTTTTATTTATCTTCCTGTTCCCTTCAGATGCAATAGGGATAGGAAGTACAATATCTCAGTACCTCCTCATGCCTCTGTCCTTCTCAAAATATCATGAAAGAAAACACAAAACAGAAAATATCCCAGATAACAGCTGTCCTAAGGGAAGCTACACTTCTACAAAATGAAAGTAAATGACTTTATATTTTGGTATATAAATATACCTGTGATGTTATATGGAACAGGCAAAGATTCTACTTAGGGTTCTAATCCCCCCAAGCTCATTAAGTAAGGGAAGAGGGAGGTTAGAGGACGCACTGTTCAAAGGGTATGTCAATGTTCTTTTAAAAGTAATGGGTTGGACATATAAATCATAGGAGTAATGTTGTACAAAATAGTGAATGAAATATTTATACATTCCATTGAAGCTTAGCATGTGTTCCAGAGGGAGATGTCCTAGAGAGATGGGTCTTCCCCTTTGTTCTGAATCTATTTTTCCAATTGCTCTGACACAGCTGTTGGCTTCACAATCATTCTGAAGTTGATTAGATCAGAAAGCAAAGGCTTGCCTGCTCAGCATGACCAATGATAAACATCAAGGTTGTGGGTATTCCAGGCTTGTAGTCTATATATTGAAGTTGTTTTTGGTGTTTTGTGGGTCTTCGAGTGGTTCTCTAAATTTTCATCCTCCTGTATTTATATATCATTTGTAACTGAAAGAGTACAGCATAATGTGCATTGCATACACTTGCATAAACTCTACCAATCAAGTTTGAAAATGGCTGTCAGATTTATGGAGCACAACTACAATTACATTCATACACATGTTCAGCTACAAAGCAGAAATAGAACCTTGTTACCTTTGTTTTGCTTGTTTTAATAAAACAAAACATTTGAATTTAACTTCAAGGAAGTAAATTGCTACCTGCTGAGAAATTCTTTTGACTTGCTGTTGGAATGATTTAATGTTTCCAAAGCATGGTGTAGGTGAGCCTGAGTGCAGATTCTTTTATGTCCAAAGGTCAGAGAGGTTTATAAAAATTCCTAAGAATAATCAGAGATGGGGATCCCTGGGTGGCTCAGCGGTTTGGTGCCTGCCTTTGGCCCAGGGCGTGATCCTGGAGTCCTGGGATCGAGTCCTGCATCGGGCTCCCAGCATGGAGCCTGCTTCTCCCTCCTCCTGTGTCTCTGCCTCTCTCTCTCTCCCTCCCTCCTTCCATGTCTATCATGAATAAATAAATAAATAAATAAATAAATAAATAAATAAATAAATAAATCTTTAAGAAAAAGAATAATAAGAGATACTATACTAAGTGCTTTGCAATCACTATTTTATTTAATCTTCACAAAAACTCAAAGAGGGAAATACGGTTTTTATTTTCTGTTTTATAGATGTGGAGATTGAGGCTCTTAGATGTCTTCCTGAGATCTGGGTTAGCCTTTAGCACAGGTTCTGACCTCAGGTCCATCTGAGAACAAAGCTGCAGGTAGGGTAGTATTTTAGTGAAGTGCTTTTCTTCTTTTTAAAGAATTCTCCCAAGTGAGTATTGGTCTCTGGGTCTCTGTGACTATGAGCTTGGTCTGGAATGATTTGAGGTGGCATGGAGAACCAAACCTGGGTCTTTGCCAGCAACAGCATTGCTTCCACTTGCCTTTCTCAAGTCCCATTGCCAGCTTGGCTCCTTGAATGCTTTATCTTGCCATAGGTACCCAGTCTCGAAATGTAGGCTCTAAAGTCAATGTCATTTTAACTATGTCATCGGGAATAGCCAGCTGAGTTATTGAGTCATACAATTGTAGGGTTGGACATGACCTTATAGACCATCTGATGTAACCTCTCTTTCTCCAGGTGATCAGGCTGGTGGTCTCTAGGGAATGAAGAATTTGTCTAAGTCAAACTAGTGGGGTGGGGGCAGTCTGAATGAGAAACCACATATATTCACTCTTTCAACCATAAGGTATTAGTACACGCCATGTACTTTACCTTGGCAATAGATATTTTCCTCTTGACACTATAGTATACTATGTTGAAACGCCATTAAAGAAATAAATATTGAATAAGATTTTTTTTTACTTTTTAAAAATATTTTATTTTTTTATTCATGAGAGACAGAGAGAGAGAAAGAGGGGGGAGGGAGAAGCAGGCTCCAGGCAGGGAGCCTGACATGGGACTTGATTCCGGGTCTCCAGGATCATGCCCTGGGCTAAAGGCGGCACTAAACCGCTGAGCCACCTGGGCTGCTCAAGATTTTGTTTTTTAATTTTTAGAGAAAGGAGCTGTTTTTCATTTATTTTAAAATCCTTACTTGAAAAACCATTGATCATTCCTCATCAAAAAGAGAAACAGAAAATGAAATCGTTGTCTTAGAATATCCAGCAATAAAGATAAGCTCACAGGAGACCAAGACAACTCTTAAGGGTTTTTTTTTTTTCTACTGATTCAAATATTACTACTTTGTAGGAATTTGGGTAAGAATCTGGAGGCTAAATCTCGATACACAGTTCCTTTAAGCTAATATAATTGCAACAACAACAAAAAATGAGGAGTGGGCACGGAGGAGGATATCATATCCTAGATACTGACATTTCAAATAGCAGTAGTTGTGTGTTTCAGATGGGTACAGGCCGATGGGACACATGCCCTATAATAACCAGTACATTGCGGGTGTGTTTTGATGTCCTCTGCTCTTCTCACAAAATTTAAATCTGTTTATATAGTTCTTTGGCACAGTCATAGGACAAGAAGGCTACCTCCCCTGAAAGACCCTTCCTAATCACCAAAACTAAATTTAACCATCCTGTCACTACCAAATGGTTCCCTCTCAATCAACTCACCTTCCTTATTTTCTGCCTAGTGCTTATGGCTATCTGGAATTGTCTAGTTAGTCTACTTATTTACCTGCTTCTTGCCCATCCCAGCCACTCACATCCAAATGTGAAAGTGGGGATTTCATCGGTTCTGTTCACCACTGTTTTTCTGAGTCCAGCTGGGAGCCTGACACATTACCACCAAGCAATAAATGTCTGTTCAATAGATGCATGAGTTTGCAATGGCACAGACTTGACCTGAAGTATTTTCTCTGAGGGAGATAGAGTAACATAGGGACTGGGGAGGAGAACTTGGAGCTCTAAGTGGCTAAACAGCAAAGTGCGCTGTCCTGAGAATGTCGCGGCACCTCGGGAACCTGCACTTGATCTCCAGAATACCATGGGCTTACATTTCCCTGGACCAGGAGCTGCCCTGCTGAGAGTTCCATAGAGACTCTGGTCTCTTTGCCTACCGAGTCTAAGCATACTTGCATGTAGGTTAGCAGTGGGACAGCAATATGGTAATAATATGTGTGGGATGGATAGAAGGTATGTCTAGAAGGGATACTCCCCTGAGCTGTGAGAATCATCCTGGTGTGACTCAGGATCTGGGATACCCTATTAATTCCCCTTTGACAGATAAATAATAGATACCAGAACATACTCTATGGGATAGTACATTGTTAATTTTATAGTGATTCATCTGTAATCAGAAGTTCTGGGATACTCTCCTATTCTACCATAATTTAGTTATGATTTGATAATATCATTAGTACTTACGGAATACTGAATCTGCTAATATATTAGTAGGGATATTATAATCTGCTATTGTATTAATTTTTAGTTTGAGAAGGGGCATATGTTTTAAAACACAAGTGAAAAATGAAAGTGGCATCGGGTTATCTGAAATTTATCATCATGTGTAATATATTTCTAATGTAAAACATATTTAATTAAGATATATCATCCATTGGTGTCAGAACTGGCAAATGATCCTATATATAAAACATATATATTTATGAATAACCGCGATATTGATCCCTTCAAATAAAATTGAGAATGTTCTTTTCTCCTCCTCCTCCTCCTCCTCCTCCTCTTCCTCCTCCTCCTCCTCCTCCTCCTCCTCCTCCTCCTCCTCCTCCTCCTCCTCCTTCTTCTTCTTCTTCTTCTTCTTCTTCTTCTTCTTCTTCTTCTTCTTCTTCTTCTTCTTCTTCTTTGCTTTAAAGCATTCCACTTTAGAATGTAAAGTCCTAAGTCCATCTTTAAAGATTTATTTGAAATTCTTGAATTTTTTTTTAAATTTAAGCATCACTGTTTATAGGGCTCATTTGGTGGCAGGCAACAGAGACTATCTTTGGCTAACAGCAGTAGAAGCCATTTATTGAAATGATAAGTAGATTGTGAAATCAAAGGCCTCTCAAAGAAGAGCTGAATTTGAGAGATCAAGGAGCAGGAACTAATGAGGATTCTGTTCAGAGCATCACTGTGATGAGGAAGAAATGTCAACCATTTTGCATCCTGTGGTCACTCAAGACAAACAGTTTTGGGAAATACATCTGATTGGTTCAGCTGAGTCAGATGCCCAGCCCTCCTATGGGTGGGAGACCATCTTTAATAAAAATTTAGAAATACAGAGGGACTTCCCCAGGGAAAAATTAGCATGCTGCCAGCACTAAATAAACATGAGAGAGAGAGAGAGAGAGAGAGATATGCTGGGCAAGCAAAAACACAAATATCCACTATAGTAAATGAGCTAATCCTGTCAGTTTCCCATAATTTGTTGTCAGAAGCATGGGAAATAATCTCTCATACTGATCACATCACCTTGAACAATGATAAAAGAATAAACTTAGATTAAATCTTAGTGTTGATTACGGTACAATACAGCCAGTGCGTTAAAAAGAAATATTAATTGATGGTGACATGGTAGGAAAGTGGAAGGAAATTAATATTTGGAGAGAGCCAAGTGTTATGCTAATTGCTTTGCTGGAGCCTCTCATTTAATATTCATGATGATTACAGGAAGAAGGCATTTTAAATTTATCTTGCTGATACGGAAACTGAGGATCAGAAAGATTAAGCAACTTCTTTTCAAGGTCACATACTTAATGGCATACAAATAGAACGATGTGGTACAAGTGTTGTATTACTGTCAATACAATTCCAAAGGAAAACAACATGTAATTGTTAGTCTGCCTTGCTGATGTGATGTTGCTGTTGTCACGGATAATTACTACATAACTCCTCTTTGTTGGACCATCATGTTATCTTGAGACCTAATGAAATATAAGCATCTCTTCTCTTTTGCCAGTATTGTTAGGATTATGAATATTACCACCAAATAGTGTTCTCCCTCTCTTATTTTGCTAAAAATCTCAGTTGCCAATTTTTTATTTTAGGTCAGCCATATTATTGTTAAGCCTTTTATTTTAGGTCACGTTTCCTAAAAGCAGGCCTTGGGGGAGACATTTGGGTCTCAGTGATTTACTGTAAGAGTGCTTTTCAGGAAGCAAATGGGAAAAAAATAAATAAATCAGGGAAGTGAGGGAAGCAGAATAGGAAAGAGAAAAGAGTCAAGCAAGGATGTGCTCTCAGGGGAAAACAATCAGCTCTGTCCTGATCTTTGGGGGTCCTGGAACCTAAGTCATATTAGAAAGTATTTCTCTCTGGAAAGTGGGGACTCTGGGTAATTATCCGGAGGCAGGGCAGCTGTGAGCTCTTATGCACAGGAGCTGGGGGATGGGTGTACCGGCTCTATAAAGGGGATCTGGGTTGTTTTGTTTTGTTTTGTTGTTTTGTTTTGTTTTTTAAGATTTTATGTATTTATTCATGAGAGACCTAGAGAGAGAGGCAGAGACACGGGCAGAGGGAGAAGCAGGCTCCATGGAGGGAGCCCGACTTGGAACTGGATCCAAGAATACTGGGGTCATGCCCTGAGCCAAAGGCGGGCACTCAACCACTGAGCCACCCAGACGTCCCATATAAAGGGGATCTGTCTACACTCATGTGCATTCAGGAGAAGAAGCATTGGCAGGCACTTCCCTTGGTCAAAGGGGGAGTATCTTTGCTTCCTTTTCCCTCCCTCCTAGTAAGATAAGTCACTAACAACTTGCTTACAGGAGGATACAACTCACAGCTGAGCCTGTGAATTTTTGGCAGGAGGGCATGGGTCATTGGATGCCTAAGACAATGTTTAGACAATGTTGGCTGGGCTCAGACCTGCTGTCATAACACAATGGCATAGTGGCCTCTCCCAGAGGAGACTAGAGTAGCGTAGCATCAGTGCCATGTAGCTATGATTCATGGCCATAGTTAGCAAACCCAGAGTTTAATGATGAAATTTTACAAGAGAAAAATGACACCTTTTTTGTTGTTTTCCTAGCTTTCAGACCTAGCTAAATGTTCATATCTTACTTTTATGATTTAGGAAGATAGCTTTTGTTTATGTCTCTCTCTATTTCCCTTTTCCTTATCTGCCTCTCTCGAATTGAGTTTTGCAAACTGATACACTTTTGTGGTTTAACAAACAAGAAGCTATTTAATATTATTTTAGTGTGCTAACACTGTGGCATTTCTGAGCATGAAGATTTTTAAGGTGGCATAAATAGGTATTTTCTACTTTAGCCTATCTTACTTCCAAAGGATAGCCAGTTTGCATTTATTTTATTTTTACCAAATAAATCTTTCAGTGCCCCATCGTGATCCTCCCATCCCTTTCTCCTTCCCTAGATCATTGTCTTAGTTTAACCCTTATCACTTCTTCCCTGGGATATTGTAATGGGTTGCTGTGTGCCTGTCAAAAGCATAATGGTGATTTACAGAGAAATCAAAGAATACAAGTCCCTTTAATATAAAGAAAAGATGGAAGATATCAACTGCGTGGGAATGGTTTCACAGAGCTGGAGATTCAGAAACATTCACCCCATTGGAGAGACAAATGTCTTTTTTTTCACAGAGGGATCCTGTTGCTGATAATAGGACCTGACGGATGACTGAGAATTTTTCTTTGCCCTTCTCACGTGGAGTCCCATACTCTCTGACCTATCCTGAAAGATGTAGGGGGTCTGGCTTTCCGCCTACTTACCTACTAAGTGCAAGAAATAGAATGACCCCAACACATCTGAGTGTATAAGTAGATTTAATTACAGACCAGTTCCTCTAGAGCCTGCATCCTCCCAGCCTGCAGAGTTTCTGGCACCTTTACTCCCATCGTTCAAATGGTTTTTCCTCCTGCAGATCCACTCCATTCCCTTACATTCTCTATATTGTTGCTAGAATCTTCTTTAACTAAATGTTTATATCATGTTATACATTTTGAGTTTTTTTTCTCATCCATATTTCACCTAAACTAACATAATTAATTTAAAAATTTTTTAAAGAAATCTATGTCATTTTCCTACTTATCTTTCTCCGGTTCTCCATCACGTAATTGATCGAAAATTCTATGTAATTCTATGTATGTGCATATGCACAGACACACATTCATCTTGTACCAATTTGCAACTTATTCCCTCTTAGCACATTACATGCAGATTTGTGAACACAACATGTTTCTCAAACCTCTTTTAACTAAACATGACATTTTCTCTCTGGTTCAGCCTTACCCCTTGTCTACCTGAGCAAATCTCAGCCACTTTCATGTCTTCATGATTGAACCCAAATTTAACTCTCTCAACAGAGCTTTCAGTGACTTCCCAGCATCATTATTCACTCTTCTCTCCGGTATTTCTTAGCACCCTTCATCTATGTGCATTTTACTAATTTGTGATTGTTCATTTACGTATCTGTTTCCCCCTGAGGCCGTGAGGGCAGCCGTGTAAATCCCTAGGTCTGGTTCCCTAAGGCTCAACTGGTTGTTTTCAGACGATGATGCTGGCCAAACCTCTTGTAGACACCAGTAGAAAACCTCACCCAGCCGAAACCTGCGCAAACATGCTCTTAGGCAGGGCTGTCTAGAAGCTCTTGTGATTCGTGTAGAAGTGACTCACTGAAGGTGTGCTCGCACGGAAAAGCTTTGAGTCAGGGAAGCTGAGTAGGACGGGGAGGCGTTAGGCAAGGGCCTGCTTTCAGAAGTCCAGTTTAGCTTTCTCCCTGGGGAAGAAGCTCTGAAGCAGTTGCATCGCCTGCCTGTAGGCAAAAGAGCTGGGATTGTCTACTCTGGTCACGTGCGCGCGCCCACCCCCCACCCAGGGGGGCAGATAGTTGCAACCTCCCAGGCTACTCTGGGTAAAGGGGGTTTTTAGACCAAAGCACGCCTCCAGAAAAGAGAAGGGCCTGGGGACAGGAATTTAATAAAGGAGATTAGCAGAGTCAGGATCGGCATCTGCGCCACATACTCAGATATTTCATGCCAAAGAAGGCAGTTGTTCTCATTGGTTGAAAGCTTGCTTTTTGCCAGGCGAAGTGCTAAGTACCCTCGCGTGTGGGACCGGGGACCCATCTGTCCTGGAATATAGTTAACCAACTTTCGGCCAGGTATAATATCATACGACAAACCTAGTTAGTGAGCCAGGGAAACAGTGTCTGTTCCTATAGTTCATTGAATTCAAGAAGCAACGATTACAAGAAACATCATCATTTTATGTTTTATCGCTCCAACTGGGAAGGAGAACAAAAGGCATCCTATTAAGCTAGTGTGCGGTACTTTCATATCATCCATTATGTGACACAACCTGCTCTCAGAGATGCGGAAATGAAAATTAGGGATCCCTGGGTGGCGCAGCGGTTTGGCGCCTGCCTTTGGCCCAGGGCGCGATCCGGGAGACCCGGGATCGAATCCCACATCGGGCTCCCGGTGCATGGAGCCTGCTTCTCCCTCTGCCTGTGTCTCTGCCTCTCTCTCTCTCTCACTGTGTGCCTATCATAAATAAATTAAAAAAAAAAGAAAATTAAAAAAAAGTGCGCATGAAATTTGGAAATTTATGAATATTGATGACCAAATGACAAGTAGAAAGATGTTTTTATTTAGAATTTCACAATATTAGATTATTAATAAGTTTAATCTCTTAGAAATAATTTCTATAATGGGTTATTTAAAATGATTATTACTAACTTTATTTTAAGATTTTATTTATTTATTCATTAGAGATGCAGAGACATAGGCAGAGAGAGAAGCAGACTCCACACGAGGAGCCCGACGTGGGACTCGATCCTGGAACTCCAGGATCACTCCTGGGGTCAAAGGCAGGTGCTCAACTGCTGAGCCACCCAGGGATCCCAATTATTACTAATTTTAAAATAATATAGTACATGCAAGTGTTTGTAAGAATTATATGTACTTGTGAGTTGATCAGAGGGATGGACTTTTGATAGAATTTACAAATAATTTTTGAAACTTATATCTAATTGAGGGCAATTATATGATGTTCTCATACACAATCATTATGTGTCCTAAGAAAAGATTAATTATATTTATCAATTGTTACTCAATGACTACTATGATTTGCAAGAATGATATATATGGTATTGAAAATAGTGTTATCACCTGTATACTTAAAAAATCTGCAGCCATAACATACAACCAGTGAGACTATTGATAATTTCAAGATTTTTAAATAAATGGGACCACTCATGTGTACTTTTGTATGACACACCATCTTTCATTCCTACCCATTGCTTGCCTGGCACCTGCCACATTTCTAGAGGTAAAAAGCCAAGGACAACACCATTAATTCAATAAAAACAAGAGTTTTAGTTGGTGTGATGGCCCTTCTATCTCAGATTTCTGTTTTTCTAATTTTCCAATATTAGTATGAACATTATAGTATTAGTTATAATGTTTATGTTAGTGTGAACATTATAAATATTAACAATGAAACTTTTTTGAGTGAACATTCTTTGAGCAACAGCCAAATGAAATGAAACAGTCATGCTCTTTATGATTTGGTTCAGTTAGTTAATTGAAATATGAGAGATTTCTTTATTTAGTCTTTGTTAAAAAGGGCTTATTGCCTTAGCCAGCTAGTTGCTATTACCAAAATTAAAAACTATATAAATTATATAAAGCTATCCACCGAGGCTAGAGTAAAAGTGATTCTCCCTCCTAAGGACGAAATGATGTCTTTGGTTGAACTGCCAGATACAAAATAACAGCACGAGGGATCCCTGGGTGGCGCAGCGGTTTGGCGCCTGCCTTTGGCCCAGGGCGCGATCCTGGAGACCCGGGATCGAATCCCACATCGGGCTCCCGGAGCATGGAGCCTGCTTCTCCCTCTGTCTGTGTCTCTGCCTCTCTCTCTCTCTCTCTGTGACTATCATAAATAAATAAAAATTAAAAAAAAAAAAAACAAAAAAAACAAAATAACAGCACGAGATAAATTATTTTCTGGACCATTATTAAAGGATTAAAGGTAGGTCCCATATTTCTGCTGACCAGACTCATTTTCTCCTCCATGGTTGGTATGTCTTTGCTCGATTTTGAGTTGTTTATTACAGAGGAAATTGCTGCAATATTAAATAAAGCAAAGAGTGGCAAAGGATGAATCTCATATATGGTTTTTGTTTGTTGGCTTGGTTTTATTTACCATTGTCAGAGAGTCAGGTCAGAGATATTTTGCAAATTATCAAAATTTTCAGTGGGTTAATACCTTAACTGACTTTAAAAATACTTAAAAGCAGATTTAAAGATGGGTTCAAATGCACTTGGTCATTAACATTTTTAGAGCTGAAAGTCTGAGCCTTCAGAATGTTTTCTGCCATGTGTGAGAGTAGGAGGACTCGTAACAGAGAAAAAGTTTCATCGTATAGTATGTCCTTAGATATAAGCTTCAATTTTTCTCCTAAGAAACACTATCTTAAAAGAAAACCCAAAGGATAACCTTTTAAGAGAATGTGAGAGCATCTCTCTGCTGGACCATTCGACTTGGCCCATGATGGAATCATATCATAGAAAAATTGAATAGCTTCAGATGTTATGAAATTGGGTCATCTCCTACCATCGTGACTGATCAGAAACTACACCAAAATCAGTGGGAGTGAGGAAAACCCATGGAAATAACTGAAGAGCTTAGAGATGCTTTACTGGGTATTTGATTCAATGATAGTTTAAACAGATAATCTTCTTTAGTTGTTCTTTAGTGTGAGTCCAGAAGAAATTTACTTTCCAGGCTAAGAGCAAGAGAAATGAAATGAGTAGTAGTATACATTTTTCTTTTTACTAATTATTTTCTAGTTTTTATAAATAATAGGGGAAACAGAGATCATTTACAGAAGAAAATAAAAATCACTTTTATTCCTACTATCCTGTGATTCATTCATCCAGTAGCAGGTGCTACATGCCAGCATTATTCTAGAAACTGTGGTGAAAGCCATAACTGCTAAAGACATTTCTGCCCTCATGCAGCTGACAGTCTCACAGGGGGAGGGAGAGAGTAAAATAAAGTGGGGTCTTTACATTGCTCACAATGTCAGAGGGCATGGTTCACATTCTACTTTATGAGAATCTCACTCCCTGTAACTTTGCAACATGGCCCCAAGAAAGTAAGTTGTGGAATCTTGCTTACAGGAGGGAGGAAGAGGGTGTTTGGGGCGATGGCTAGGCTGCTAGGAAAGGAGGCATTAAAGACTTGAAGATGGTGCTATTGAAAGGAAGGGTGTTCTAGGCAGCAGGAACAGCCTGTGCAAATAGAAGGGGATGTTTGGCAAGTCTGAAGACTGGAAAGAAGACCAGTCTTACCTTACTAGAATCTGTACAAGGATGATAGCAGGAGAAATATGTAAAGTAATAAAGAGGTTTATGAAATGAGCATGATATGCAGCCACCGGAGAGTTTTGAGCAGAGGAATCTGACTCACATTTTTAAAAGCTTACTCTAGCTGCTGTGTAGTGTGTAGACTATGAGAATGGAAGCCAGGAGGCCTATTAGGAGGCTAATGCACTAATCCAGGTGAAAAATGATGGTGCTTCTGACCGGGGTATTTGCAGTGGTGAATAGAGTATAGGTTCTGGAAATATTTGGAATGAAGGGCCAATTAAATTTCTTTTCTCATAACATGTAAAATAGAAAGAAAAATAAAGATAACTTCAGAATTTTTTTTGGTTATTATTACCATAATGGAGTATATCTTTCTACTACTTTTGTATGGATTTATGTGTGTGCTGTATGTATAAAATATTGTGAAGTTGTAATCCAATACCCCTGACTCATGTATGCACTTTTTCATTCACTTAATACAACATATATCATGACATGAGGATATTCTGCATCATATTCTGCATCCTTGAATATTTAGTTGAGAATATGGCATTTAAAATGAAAGTTATATAGCATTCCACAAATAGAATATATTACCCAATACATGGAACTGAGAACTGGGTTGGGTGCCATCAGAGATTGAGGGGTGACCTACAGAAGTCTTTCAGAGAAGGGACCAGCTTATGCATGCTATGCTCCTATCTTGCCACTCTAGAGCCCCTTTGCCTGGAGATTTGCTGAGCAGTGTACTCCTCAAGTTTGTGAGGAAGCCAAGAGTTAGCTGATCAGAGCTCTGTTCTTTGACAGGCAAGGATACCCTTGTTCTGAGGTCAAAGTCTGAGGTCAGGGTACCCCGATCTCCCTTCAGCACTGACTGGGCTATGCTAGCATAACACAAGCCTAGGAAGGCTGCTCACGAAGGTGTCTGCTACCTTAGTCTTCCCAGAGATGCTGCTAGAGTCCAGACATACACTACCATCACTGTCTCCACACAGGCAGTGAGTGTGATCTAGGTTCTGCTGGAACCTCATTCTTATTTATCTTAGTTTTTTTCCCTCTCACTTCCCTGTCACGGTGGTGTGGTTGCCTTTCTTTTAATCTGGCATATTTACACCAAAATGACCAGAAATCATGCCTGCTCTCTGGTACATCTATATGGTTCCTAGCGTGTCCTTTTCCCAAGTCAAATATAGGCTTTTTCATAGTTTCATGTGGGTGATTATGTCCACATATTCATATCACCATTTTGCCTGAAAGTCTCTAAAACAGTGTGGGGAGGGGATCCCTGGGTGGTGCAGCGGTTTGGTGCCTGCCTTTGGCCCAGGGCGCAATCCTGGAGACCCGGGATCAAATCCCACGTTGGGCTCCCGGTGCATGGAGCCTGCTTCTCCCTCTGCCTATGTCTCTGCCTCTCTCTCTCTCTCTCTCTCTGTGTGACTATCATAAATAAATTTTTAAAAAATTAAAAATAAATAAAAAATAAAACTCTGTGTGTGTGTGTGTGTGTGTGTGTGTGTGTGTATCTGTCTCAACCAGAGCATTAGATGGGAGCTCCAAGTCACATGGTAATGTACTTCTTAAGTTATTGTTGAATAATTACATTACCTTATTTCCTTGTAGCTTTTAGATATGCTTTTATGAGTATTTCTGGCACTCAAGATAAATTTTAATCAGAATTGAAACACATTTTATTAATTAGATAGTATTACAAGTTATAGGATGTGTCTTAAGTTGGGACTTGCCTTTTATTTCATAGTAGAGAGATAGATACTGTTCAGATTTCAAGACATACACAGCTACACAGTGCATCCTGGAAAATGAAGGTCTTGCCTACAGGGAAATAGGTGAAAAAGAAAATATGACCTCCTTAGACTTACTGTGGGCATCAGAGTTATGACAGAAAGATGACTACACAGGATTAGGTCCCATTGGCTTCTATTCTTTTTTTTTTAATTTATTTTTTATTGGTGTTCAATTTACTAACATACAGAATAACCCCCAGTGCCCGTCACCCATTCACTCCCACCCCCCGCCCTCCTCCCCTTCTACCACCCCTAGTTCGTTTCCCAGAGTTAGCAGTCTTTACGTTCTGTCTCCCTTTCTGATATTTCCCACACATTTCTTCTCCCTTCCCTTATATTCCCTTTCATTATTATTTATATTCCCCAAATGAATGAGAACATATAATGTTTGTCCTTCTCTGATTGACTTACTTCACTCAGCATAATACCCTCCAGTTCCATCCACGTTGAAGCAAATGGTGGGTATTTGTCATTTCTAATAGCTGAGGAATATTCCATTGTATACATAAACCACATCTTCTTTATCCATTCATCTTTCGTTGGACACCGAGGCTCCTTCCACAGTTTGGCTATCGTGGCCATTGCTGCTAGAAACATCGGGGTGCAGGTGTCCCGGCGTTTCATTGCATTTGTATCTTTGGGGTAAATCCCCAACAGTGCAATTGCTGGGTCGTAGGGCAGGTCTATTTTTAACTGTTTGAGGAACCTCCACACAGTTTTCCAGAGTGGCTGCACCAGTTCACATTCCCACCAACAGTGTAAGAGGGTTCCCTTTTCTCCGCATCCTCTCCAACATTTGTTGTTTCCTGCCTTGTTAATTTTCCCCATTCTCACTGGTGTGAGGTGGCCTCTCAAGATAAGAAGCTTTTGCACAGCAAAGGATACAGTCAACAAAACTCAGAGACAACCTACAGAATGGGAGAAGATATTTGCAAATGACATATCAGATAAAGGGCTAGTTTCCAAGATCTATAAAGAACTTAAGCTCAACACCAAAGAAAGAAACAATCCAATCATGAAATGGGCAAAAGACATGAACAAAAATCTCACAGAGGAAGACATAGACATGACCAACACGCACATGAGAAAATGCTCTGCATCACTTGCCATCAGGCTTCTATTCTGATGCAGCTCAATCAATGTTTAGCAATGGAATGCCTGCTTTTTAGGCACTGTGTCTAGGCTCAGAGGAACGAACAATGAATATACATAAACTCGGGGATCCCTGGGTGGCGCAGCGGTTTAGCGCCTGCCTTTGGCCCAGGGCGCGATCCCGGAGACCCGGGATCGAGTCCCACGTCGGGCTCTCTGCATGGAGCCTGCTTCTCCCTCTGCCTGTGTCTCTGCATCTCTCTCTCTCTCTCTCTGTGTGTGTGACTATCATAAATAAATTAAAAAAAAGAAATCAATCTAAAAAAACATAAACTCTAGTCTCATAGGATTTACTCTCTATTTAGGAGAAAGATAGTAAACACCTACATACCATGTCAGGTGGTTATAAGTGCCAAATATGTGGAAAGTAGGGTAATAGGCTACAGAGTGAAGTGAAGGTACTATGTTATGTAAGAGGATCAAGGAAAGCCTCTTTAATAAGGTGGCATATGGGTAAGAAAACTATAAGAAGCAAGGAATTAAGCCCTGAGGCTATCTAGAGAAAGCTTGTTTCAGGCAGAGGGAAGTCAAGTGCAAAGGCTCCCAGGTGTAAGTATCCTGGCTTCCTGGAGAGACAGCAGGGAGGCCAGTGTGAGTGTAACAGAGTGAGGAAGGTGAGCAAGGTAGGAGGGTCACAGTGGGTCTTGAATCCTTTCTTGCCTGCCATACTACCATTACTACTTTGGTCTTATAGATCGTGAAGATGATTATATCTTTCAGAACTGCCTTTTAGAACAGAAATGCCCCCAAGGAGAGCAAGACCTTAAACTCATTATCATTATGATGTTAATTTTTCAGTTAACTTTTTAGAGATTCATGGATAACCAGCACACATTTGATTAAAAAGGAGTGTCTAGCTGGTAAATTAAGGAAGGACAATGTTATCGGGGAAGAGAGCGTGATAATGTAGGTGAGAAGATAACGAAACAGGTTTAATTTATATTGGAGACAATTGCTTCTTGCCTCCCTGAATATAGTTCCTCTTTAAGTCCCCCTTTCTTTTCAGGACTCCACTTCTTGTCCACAGCACATGTTCCATTCTCCAGCCATATGCCGCTGTTTGCTTGGAGCCAATGATCTTTTGCCTAGGCTCAGAGGGAGGTGTGTCTTACGTAGTCTAAACCAATCATTACCCTTCCATCTGCATCAGTGAATGAGTTGGGAAATTGCACGTGACCCGTTTTGTCCAATGAACTGTGAGGAGCAGACTGTTGGGGGCAGGAGCCTTTAGTAAGATTTCTTACATTTTTAAAAGATACCAGAGGAAGAAGAAACCACTTGAGGTGGGCGATTATAACGTGGCCAACACTGCTGTGGTCATCTTGTGACCATGAGGCTAGATATCAACACACAGAAGGTGGCTTGTCATGGTCATGTGGATGACCCAGACACTGCCCACTGATGGATATCTGGCCCTTGTTGCAGAAAGGAATCCCAGAATCCACACTGAGGGGGGGGGGGATTTCAAAACATGTATATATGAAATATATATAAATATAAGGTTATACATAACAAACATTAAAAAACCTTATACATCCCTAACAGAGAATTACAAAATATTATGATTATATATTATGCCCCCATTAAGTGCTGTGTTCAAAGAAAATGTTCATGGTATGTTGTCAGAAGAAGGAAGTGCACAGAAATACAATATTTTTTCTAGATCTCACATATATGGACAGAGGGACAACACAGAGAAAGAGAGAAATATATATTCATTATTCATAGGAAAAACTAGAAACAAATAGAGCAAATATTAATAGCTGTTACCCTCTGTGTGATAGGATCAGATAGGATCAGAGATGTATTTTTTTAAGTGCAGCTTTTATTTATTTATTTTTAATTTTTTTTAATTTTTATTTATTTATGATAGTCACACACACACACAGAGAGAGGCAGAGACACAGACAGAGGGAGAAGCAGGCTCCATGAACTGGGAGCCCGATGTGGGATTCGATCCCGGGTCTCCAGGATCGCGCCCTGGGCCAAAGGCAGGCGCTAAACTGCTGCGCCACCCAGGGATCCCAAGAGATGTATGTTTAATGTAATTTTTATACAATTGTTTTAATGCAATTTTGCATTTTATAGTGAGAAAGTAGAGCTTTTACAGTCTTATAAAAAATCATCAATTTTATGAAAATCAAAGGATGATCCATATCCCTCATGGGTCTTCTCTAATACTACTTTTAAGGTACTACAGTCCTTTCCATGAACTGAAAGACTGGTCCCTCAGCTCACCTTAGGCCCACTCTGGCTACTATACTAGGCACTGGCCTCAATTTGCCCTTAAAGAAGCCAGAGGTCTAAACACCGGTGTCTTCAAAACTGCTGAGAATTCCCTGCATTTCTCTATCTAGTGTGGCCAACAGGGTAGCCCTCCAGTGAGTATGAGGCAGTCAACTCAAAGATGGCTTGGCCCTCTTCTGTGGCAGCCCGCCCTTGGCTTCATGACGTGCATAGTCATTACATGGTGGACCCAAGTCTTCATCAGGCTGTATTCTTAGGTTAGGACACTACCCATTGATGATCTACACTAAACAGGGATGGCAGAGACAGGTGCTACTGCAAATATGTTTTTTCCAAGGGCCAAGAGAGCAAAAGACTTAAGCATGCAAGTGGCATTGCTAAGGTTGCTGCATAGTACAAATTAGGATTCAAGTCAGCTTGAGTCATACAGAGGCTTGGGGCCTCTAAGCTAATTTATGATGACCTGCAGAGGCTAAAATGAGGCAGAATCTGGACTGTCCTACTAATTATGAGACTCTGGGAATGCCTCTTGAGCCATTGGTAAGGTAAGATATTTAGAGCTAAACTAATATGGTTAGAATACATCAAGGCACAATCTTAGTTCTCCTCCTTTTTCCTGGCATAAATATAGCATATAATCTGTCAGCCTATATATATATCAGAGTGGTCTTGGTGTATGGCTTATCTGTCCTATGATAGGGAAAGAAAATGAATGGTGGGGGAATAGGTACTCTATGTGTTCATATGTGGATAGTCTGCTGGTGTGACTGTCAGCATGGTGATGTCCTAAGTCATTAGAGTCTGGGTTCCCCCAAATTCGGAGCCTGAGGCAAGGGGGCAGATAGTCCATTTGAGAGGTGATTCCCTGAAGCAGGAGCAAGGGAGTGGGAAGATGGGAAGGAGAAATGTCCAATACAATGGTGTGTTATCAAGGTCACAGAGAAAAAGATTACAGAAAAAGAAAAAAAAACTGAGGTTGGTCAGTGGGATTCAGTTTTATGGAGATATGCAGAGAAGGTATGGAAGGACTTCCAGGATTGTCTGCCTGAAGTCTGGAAGGCAGGAGCATTTCTCTACTAGCCCTTATCTTCCACTGGTTTACTGTTGGTTTGGTGCACTCGCCTTGAATCTGCAGACCAGCATCTCTGGCAGTCACCTCTGAGAGATGGTATTGGTCGTTTGCAAGGTGAGCCTATGCTTGCACGTAACTGTTCCTAGAGCTCAGGTAGCCAAGGGATGTGACTTTGGGGCCACCAATGTTCCCGGAGTTTTAAGGTGTACCTTAAAAAACTATACCTTGACCTGCAGTCCTTAAATTGCATTTTGGGTCTTAGAGCTAAAGATTAAATAGGTTTGTCTACGTAGTCTATATTTTAATCCATTAGTTAAGTACCTACTATGTTCTAGGTGCCAGGGAAACAGAAACGGATAGGATACCTTCTAAGATTCCAGTTTGTTACAGGAGATAAGCTCTTTACAGTTAAATGTATTACCTACTCAAATAAGATATGCATAGAATGCCTAACATGGTATTTTTGTGGGGAAAGCTGTTTTTATTCCCAACTAAAAAGGACCCTCCAGAGGGAGGTAAGAGTTGGTATACCCAAACACACACACCCCTATACGTGCATGGAAGGATGTGTGCACATACCCATGTGCCCCCGTGTGTACATGTATTTGTGTGTAAAATTCTTTGAGAAAAGGAATGATTGCTTTATGTGAATTATTTATCCTTATTGTCAACATTCAAATCTAGAAGCATTGTAAGATTCACGGAATGCAAAATGATCACACAATAGATTGGTTTTAGTGAGCATGTATTTTCTTTTCCATTCATATTGATGCTTTGGATGCTTTTATATTTTTGGTTCTGCGAAAGTTATGTTCATTGAGAAAAATAAAATAAAAAGCATCCAAGAGGCTCATTCCTATGTTAGAATTTGTATTCAGCTGAAGAAAACCTTTGCACCTGCCACTAAAATGTATCCACTTCTGGGGTGGAATGCACCAGGTGTTCCCCAGCCTCCATCGGCACGCCAGGCAGTTCAGGACCGAGAAGGAGGCACCATATCCCAGGCAGGTTAAACTGGTGGGGAAATTTCAAGTCGACAGAATGCAATTACCCAAATTGAAATTAGGCCAGGGGCATATCAGGAGGCCCTTCCCATCTGTTGGGTAAAAGGATCACCAGATATTTAACAAGGGCAAGTGGTCAGGATCTCAGTTCTAGGAGTCACTTAAAAAGCAGGCACTTAAAAATGCTAAAGGAAAACTGTACCTGGCATAAAAATCATATCCCTTCACTGGAAAATAAATAACATTAGGCCTTGAGAAGATCAGCCTTTTTCTGCTCTGGGAGGAAAGAAATGTTTATGGATGGGGTGGTTAAATATTTCTACATCAGCTTCTCTTAGCAAGGACATGGTATAATGGACAATTGGTTATCCTGGGTTTGACAAAAAGAGATTTCCCAAACCAAACATATTGAATCGAATACATTTATCCCTGGTCAAAATGGATAGATCCTCCCATTAAGACCTTACAGAATAACACTGTTTAATTTTTCCAGGGACCTTGACACAACATTGTTTCTTTACCAGGAAACTAATTTTTAAAGTTTTCAGCAAAAAATAAGTAAGCTGGATCTGGACACCAGATCCCATTTCAGACCACCTTTGGTTTCCCATTGTCAAAACCTTTCCCATTGTCAAAACCACCAGATCCACAGGTCCACATTAGCACAGTGGTCCCTGACTGTTTCCCTCTCTCTGGACACCTGTGTACCTTTCTCTCAGGAGGGGAGAGAAGACTCTGTCTTAATCTTAAAATCAGAATGAACCCAAGCATTGGCATGAGCCTCCCACCCCCCTAGTCAGAGAGAGATGAAGAATGGGCATCTGACCCCAGATGGTTGGATGGCATTCTAGGACATTGAGAAATAGACGGGCTTCCCTATGGCCCTTTTAATAATATGTCCTCCTTTATAGACCAAGAGAACTCAATGTTTTCAGCCTAAGGTCTGGGAGGGGAGGAAGAAAGAGGCATCTCTGGGCGAGATGTCTCCTTTTCCAGATGCTGCTTTTTTGGAGACTTGCTGACACTGGGTTCCTATGGGCCACTCCCCAAAGCAAGGTACCAGGGAGTCTCTTCTCTGTGCCTTCCCTGGGAGGGACTGTTTAATGCCATGCAGCTAATCCTGACAAGCTCTCAATTCTCTTTCCTACTGAATTTGGAGAGGAAGGAAAAGAGATGAGCTGGTAAGGGGTCTTATTCAGCATTGTTATTTTTTTCCTTTGTTGGAGTGGTTCACTTTTAACTCTCTTTGCTAGCCAAGAGGTGACATCCTGGGGACCCTGACAGTACGGCCACTCCTGGAAGGGGTAAGGCAAGGTTAACTGACAAATTTAGCACAGCTGCCCATTGGGGGGTTGGGGGAGAGCTACAGGCAGGCCATGTACACACTGAGTTACTTGCAGCGTCTCTGTCCCTCCTCCCCTGCACACACATATGTACCTGTCATTGCAGCAGTTAAGGTAGGAGAGCAGTAATCCAAAAGTCTAGGGATTTCACACTGGTTTCTCCCATTCTGCAATGCCAAGCCTTCCTGGACGGTCTCCTAAAAATGAGCTCAGTGTGACCTAATGGTCCATCCTAGTCATAAGTGACCATTGTTCTTAACTCTGAACAGGTGTAAACGTTTGCTTGCACTTGCTGAATTCTGACCTGAGCTGCTTACCTTTTTTTTTCTTTCTTTCTTTCTTCTTCTTCTTCTTTTCCTT
>NW_023330262.1:0-20807 GCF_011100685.1 Canis lupus familiaris
TTCACTGACCCAGCCCAGGTCCCGTTGCGGCCCAGTTGAGGACCAGAGTCACCAGATCTCGTTGAGGCCAGAGGGGTACCAGAATCACCTGGTACAGGTGACATCCAGATGGAGACCAGAGTCACCAGTTCAGGGTGAGGCCAAGAGAGGTTCCAGAGTCATCATGTCCATGTGAGGCCGTCTTGGGGACCATGGTAAACAGGTCTACTGGAGGTCAAGGTGTGGAACACAGTAAGCAGGTCAAGGTGAGTCCCCGGTGGTGACAAGTGTCACCACGTCCAGGTGAGGCCGAGGTGGGGACCAGAATCACCAGGTACAGGAAAGGCCCTTGAAAGAACCTGGGTCAACAGTTCGAGGTCAGGCGCAGGTGGCAACCAGGGTCAGCAGGTCCTAGTCAGGCCAAAGTGGGGTTCACAGTCACTAGGACAGGTGAGACCCAGAGGGGACCAGAGTCACCTGGTCAGGTGAGGTCCAGTTGTGGAACAAAGTCACCGGGGCCCAATTTACCCAGTTGAGGACCATGGTCAACAGGTCCAGGTGAGGCCCAGATGGGGACCGGAGTCCCCAAATACAGGTGATGCCCAGGTGGGGACCACAGTCACCAGATCCAGGGTAGTCTCAGGTGCAGACCAGAATCACCAGGTCCAGGTGACGTGCAGGTGGCAACCACACTCACCAGGACCCGGTGAGGTCCTGGTGGGGATCAGAGTCACGAAGTACATGAGAAGCTAGAAATACTGCAGCCACCAGGTCCACATGATGACCATGTGGGAACGAGAATCACCAGTTACAGGTGAGGACCAGGTGGGGATCCGACTCACCATGTCCAGGTGAGACCCAGGTGGGAACCAGTGTCACCTTGTCCAGGTGTGGCCCAGGTGAAGACCAGTGTTAATAGGTCCGGCTGGGTCACTGTTAGTGAACAGTGTAACCATATGCTGATGCTACCCAGGGGGGTACCAGAGACACCAGGTCCAGGTGAGGCCCAGGTGGGACCGGAGAAATGAGGTCCAGTTTATTTCCCGATTGGAACCACAGTCACCAGGTCAGGTGAGGCCATGCTTAGGATCAGAGTCACCAGGTACAGGTGAGGCACAGGTGGACACAGAGTCACCTGGTACAGAAGAGGCCAAAGTCAGGACCAGAGTTACCAGGATCAGGTCAGTCCCAGTGGGTAATACAGTAACCATGTCCCAATGATGCCCAGGTAGAACCAGAGTCACCAGGTCCATCGAGGCGCAGGTGGGGAGAATATTCACTAGGTCCAGGTGAGGCCCAGATGAGGACCAGACTCACCAGGTCTAGTTGAGGCCTTGAGGGGTACCAAATTCCCTGGTCTAGGGATATCCAGATGGGGACCAGAGTCACCATGTCAGGGTGAGGCCCAGAGGGGATCCAGAGTCATCATGTCCAGGTGAGGTTCAGGTGTGGAACAGAGTATCCAGGTCATAATGATCCACAGGTGAGGACCAGAGTCACCAGATCTGGGTGAGGCCCAGTTAGGAGCAGAGTCACAATTTCCAGGTGAGGCCAAGAAGGAGTCCACAGCAATCAGGTGCAGGTAGGGAACAAAGTCACCAGGACTGGGTGAGGCCCAGATGGGGACCAGATTCAACAGGTCCAGGTGATTCCCAGGTGGTGACCAGAGTTACCAGTTGGTGAGGGCCAGGTAAGGACCAGATTCACCAGGTCCAAGTGAGGCCCACGTGGGACCTGTGTCACCAGGTATGGGTGAGGCCCATGTGGCATCCCCACTCACCAGGTCCAGGTGACGCCAACCTGCAGGCCATGCAGAGGAACCGTGTCCCGATGATGCCCAGGTAGGGACCACAGTTACCAAGTCAAGAAGAGGCCAACCTGCAGACCATTATGTGGAACCATGTCCCGATGTTGCCCATGTAGGGACCAGAGTCACCAGGTCCAAATGAGGCCCAGATGGAGCATATTCACTAGGTCCAGGTGAGGCCCATTTGAGGACCAGAGTCACCAGATCTGGTTGAGGCCCAGAGGGGTACCAGAATCCCCTGGTCCAGGTGACATCCAGATAGGGACCAGAGTCACCAGTTCCAGGTGAGGCCAAGAAAGAGTCCACAGCAATCACGTCCACGTGGGGAACAAAGTCACCAGGACTGTGTGAGACCCAGACGGGGACCAGAGTCACCAGATCCAGGTGTAGCCCAGGTTGGGACCAGAGTCACTAGGTCCAGAAGAGGCCCAGGTGAGGACCAAAGTTACCAGGTACACGTGAGGCACCGGTGGGGATCACAGGCAACAGGTTCATGTGAGGCCGGCTTGGGGACCATGGTCAACAGGTCTACTTGAGGCCCAGGCGTGGAACACAGTAACCAGGTCCACGTGAGTAACCGGTGGTGAAAGAGTCACCACGTCCAGGTGAGGCCCAGGTGGGGACCAGGTTCACCAGGTTCAGGGGAGGCCCTTGAAAGAACCAGAGTCAACAGTTCTACGTCAGTTGCAGGTGGCAACCAGGGTCAGCAAGTTCAAGTCAGTACAATGTGGGGTTCACAGTCACTAGGGCACGGTGAGACCCTGGGGGACCAGAGTCACCTGGTCCAGGTGAGGTCCAGTTGTGGAACACAGTCACCGGGTCCCAATTCTGAACAGTTGAGGACCATGGTCAACAGGGCCAGGTGAGGCCCAGATGGGGACCGGAGTCCCCAAATCCAGGTGAAGCCCAGGTGGAGACCCCAGTCACCAGATCCAGTGTAGTCTCAGGTGCAGACCAGAATCACCAGGTCCAGGTGAGGTGCAGGTGGCAACCACACTCACCAGTTCCCGGGGAGGCCCTGGTGGGGACCAGAGTCACGAGGTACATGAGAAGCTAGAAACACTGCAGCCACCAGGTCCACATGATGTCCATGTGGGAACGAGAATCACCAGTTACAGGTGAGGACCAGGTGGGGATCCGACTCACCATGTCAAGGTGAGACCCAGGTGGGAACCAGTGTCACCATGTCCAGGTGTGGCTCAGGTGAAGACCAGAGTTAATAGGTCCGGATGGGTCACTGTTAGTGAACAGTGTAACCATATCCTGATGCTACCCAGGTGGGGAACAGAGATATCAGGTTCAGGTGAGGTCCCGATGGGAACCACAGTCACCAGGTCAGGTGGTGAGGCCATGCTTAGGATCAGAGTCACCAGTTACAGGTTAGGCCCAGGTAGAGCCAGAGTCACCTGGTACAGAGAGGCCAAAGTCATGGCAGAGTTACAAGGATCAGGTCAGTCCCAGTGGGAACAGAGTAACCATGTCCCGATGATGCCCAGATAGAACCAGCGTCACAGGTCCAGATGAGGCGCAGGTGGGGAGCATATTCACTAGGTCCCGGTGAGGCCCAATTGAGGACCAGAGTCACCAGGTCTTCTTGAGGCCTAGAGGGGTACCATATTCACCTGGTCTAGGTGACATCCAGATGGGGACCAGAGTCACCATGTCAGGGTGAGGCCCAGAGGGGATCCAGAGTCAGCATGTCCAGGTGAGGCTGTGTGGAACAGAGTATCCAGGTCATAATGGTCCACAGGTGAGGACCAGAGTCACCAGATCTGGGTGAAGCCCAGTTAGGATCAGAGTCAACAGTTCCAGTTGAGTCCAAGAAGGAGTCCACAGCAATCAGGTCCAGGTGGGGAAGAAAGTCAACAGGACTGGATGAGGCCCAGATGGGGACCAGATTCACCAGGTCCAGGTGATTCCCAGGTGGTGACCAGGGTTACCAGTCCGGGGAGGACCAGGTAAGGACAGATTCACCAGGTCCAAGTGAGGCCCACGTGGGGACCTGTGTCACCAGGAATGGGTGAGCCCCAGGTGGTAACCCCACTCACCAGGTCCGGCTGAGGCCAACATGCAGGCCATGCAGAGGAACCGTGTCCCGATGATGTCCAGGTAGGGACCAGAGTTACCAGGTCCAGGTGAGGCCAACCTGCAGGACATGCAGTGGAACCATGTCCCGATGGTGCCCACGTAGGTACCAGAGGGACGAGCTCCAAATGAGGCCCAGATGGAGAATATTCACTAGGTCCAGGTGAGGCCCAGTTGAGGACCAGAGTCACCAGATCTGGTTGAGGCCCAGAGGGGTACCAGAATCCCCTGGTCCAGGTGACATACAGATGGGGACCAGAGTCACCAGGTCAGGGTGAGGCACAGAGAGGTTCGAGAGTCATCATGTCCAGCTGAGGCTCAGCTGTGGAACAGAGTCACCAGGTACCAATGATGCCCAGGTGAGGACCAGAGTCACCAGATCTGGGTGACGCGCAGATAGGATCAGAGTCACTAGGTCCAGGTGAGGCCAATAAAGAGTCACAGCAATCAGGTCCAGGTGGCGAACAAAGTCACCAGGACTGCGTGAGGCCCAGATGGGGCACCAGATTTACCAGGTCCAGGTGAGGCCCAGGTGGTCACCAGAGTCCCCGGTTCTGAGAGAGGACCAGGTAAGGACCAGATTCACCAGGTCCAAGAGGCCCACGTGTGGACCTGAGTCACCAGGTATGGGTGAGGCCCAGGTGGCAACCCCACTCACCATGTCCAGGTGAGGCCAGCCTGCAGGCCAGAGTCACCATATCCAGTTGAGGCCCTAGTGGGGACGGGAATCACAAGGTAAATGTGAGTCTACAAGAACACCACAGTCACCAGGTCCAGGTGTGGTTCATGTGGGAACTGGAGTCACCAGGTCCAGCTGACACCCAGTTGGGGACGACAGTCACCAGTGTCCAGATTGAGGCCTAGGTTGGGGTACGAGAGTCATCAGGACCAGTTGAGGCCAAAGTGTGCAGCAAAGTTATCATGTCCAGGTGAGGCCCAGGTGGGGAACAGAGTAACCATGTCCCATTGATGCCAGGTGGGAAAAGAGTCGCAAGGTCCAGACGAAGCCTAAGTTTGGAGTAGATTCACCAGGTCCTGTTGAGGCCCAGCTGAGGACCAGTGTCCCCAGCTCCGGGTGTGTCACCCGGTTCTGGTGATATCCAGGTGGGACCAGTGTCACAAGTCAGGGTGAGGCCCAGAGGGGGACGAGAATCACTAGGTCCAGGTGAGACCCCGATGTGGAACAGTGAAACCAGGTCCCAAGATGCCCATATGAGGACCTGAGTCACCAGGTCCAGGTGATGTCCCTGTGGGAACCAGTCACCCCGTCCAGGTGAGGCCCAGGTGGGTCCACAGTCACCAGGTCCTGGTGAGGCCCAGGTATATAAGAGAGTATCCAGGTCCCATGATGCCCAGGTAAGGACCAGAGTCAACAGGTCCAGGAGAGGCCCAAATATGGATCAGAGTCATTGTGTTCCAAGTGAGGCCAGATGGAGACCACAGGAACCAGGTCCAGGAGAGCCCCATATGGGAACCAGAGCCACCAGATCCAGGTGAGGTCCAGGAGGGACCACATTCACAAGGACCAGGTGAGGCGCAGGTGGCAACATGATTCACCAAGTCCAGGTGAGGCCCACGTGGTGACCGGTCACCAGAGCCAGGTGCGGACCAGCTAAGAACCAGATTCACCAGGCCCAAGTGAAGCCCAAGGGGTGACCAGCGTCACCAGGTAAGGGTGAGGCCCCGAGGGGGAACCAGAGTAACCAGTTTAGTTTGAGGCCCAGAATGGGACCAGAGGTCCCTGGACAAAGTGAGGCCCAGGTGTGGAATAGAGTATCCAGGTCCCAATGATGCCTTGGTGAGGACCAGACTCACTAGGGCCAAGAAAGCCCAGATGGGGAACAGAATCACTAGGTCCCGTGAGGCATAGAATAAGAACACAGTCACCAGTATCAGGTGAGCCCCTTGTGGGAACCAGAGCCTCTCTATCCAGCTGAGTCCCAGGTCCATGTGAGGCCCACGTGAGGACCAGATTCATCAGGTCGAATTGAGGCATAGCAGGGGACAAGAGTCACCAGGTCTGGGTGCGGCCTAGGTGGGCAAGATTCAGCAGTTCTGAGTTAGTTCAAAGTGGGGACGAGAGACACCTGTCCAGGTGAGGCCAAACAGAGACCAGAGTCACAAGATCCAGGTGAGTTCCAGGTGGGGACCAGAGTCACCAGGTATGGGTGAGTCCCAGGTGGCATCCCCACTCACCAGGTCCAGGTGAGGCCAACCTACAAGCCAGAGTCACCAGATCCAGGTGAGGCCCTAGTGGGGACCGGAGTCAACAGGTAAATGTGAGTGTACAAGAACACCACAGTCACCAGGTCCAGGTGTTGTTCATGTGGGAACGAGAGTCACCAAATCCAGGTGAGACCCCGGTGGAGACCACAGTCATCAGTTCCAGATTGCGGCCTAGGTGGGGGGACCAGAGTCATCAGGAAGAGTTGAGGCCAAAGAGTGGAGCAAAGTTATCATGTCCAGGTGACGCCCAGGTGGGGAACAGAGTAAACATGTCCCATTGATGCCAGGTGGGAAAAGAGTCACAAGGTTCAGACGAGGTCTAAGTGAGGAGTAGATTCACCAGGTCCTGTTGAGCCTCAGTTGAGGACCAGTGTCCCCAGGTCCAGTTGCGTCCCAGAGGGGGCCCAGAGTCACCCGGTTCTGGTGATGTCCAGGTGGGGACCAGAGTCACCACGTCAGGGTGAGGCCCAGAGGGGGACGAGAATCACTAGGTCCAGGTGAGGCCCCGTTATGGAAATGAGAAACCAGGTCCCATGATGCCCATATGAGGACCTGAGTCACCAGGACCAGGTGAGGTCCCTGTGGGAACCAGTCACCTCGTCCAGGTGAGGCCCAGGTGGGTCCACAATCACCAGGTCCATGTGAGGCCCAGGTATATAAGAGAGTTCCAGGTCCCAATGATACCCAGGTAAGGACCTGAGTCTACAGGTCCAGAAGAGGCCCAAATATGGATCAGAGTCATTGTGTTCCAGGTGAGGCCAGATGGAGACCACAGGAACCAGGTCCAGGAGAGCCCCATATGGGAACCAGACCCACTAGATCTAGGTGAGGTCCAGGTTGGACCACAGTCACAAGGTCCAGTTGAGTCGCAGGTGTCAACAGGATTCACCAAGTCCAGGTGAGGCCCAGGTGGCGACCAGTCACCAGATCCAGGTTCGGACCAGCTAACGACCAGATGCACCGGGCCCAAGTGAAGCCCAAGGGGTTACGAGAGTCACCAGGTAAGGGTGAGGCCCAGAGTGGGAACCAGAGTAACCAGTTTAGTTTGAGGCCCAGAATGGGACCAGAGGTCCCTGGTCAAAGTGAGGCCTAGGTGTGGAATAGAGTATCCAGGTCCCAATGATGCCTGGGTGAGGACCAGAGTTACTAGGGCCATGCCGGCCCAGATGGGGAAGAGAAGCAATAGGTCCTGTTGAGGCATAGAATAAGACCACTGGTGAATAAGTCACCAATATCAGGTGAGCCCCTTGTGGGAACCAGAGCCACTCTATCCAGCTGAGTCCCAGGTCCATGTGAGGCCCACGTGAGGCCAGATTCATCAGGTCGAATTGAGGCATAGCTGGGGACAAGTGTCACCGGGTCTGGGTACGGCCTAGGTGGGGCAAGATTCAGCAGTTCTGAGTCAAGTCAAAGTGGGGACGAGAGACACCAGGTCCATGTGAGGCCAAACTGAGGACCAGAGTCACCAGATCCAGGTGAGGTCCATGTTGGAAAGAAAGTCACCAGGTCCAGGAGAGGTCCAGGTGTGTACAAGAGTCACCAGATCCAGGTGAAGTCCCGGTGGGGAACAGAGTCACCAGATCCAAGTGAAGCCCAGGTGGGGACCAGAGTCACTAGGTCCAGATGAGGCCCAGGTGAGGACCAGAGTTTCCAGGTACACGTGAGGCCCCGGTGGGGATCAGAGGCAACAGGTCCATGTGAGGCCGGCTTGGGACCATGGTCAACAGGTCTACTTGAGGCCCAGGTGTGGAACACAGTACCAGGTCCAGGTGATACCCGGTGGTGACAAGAGTCACCACGTCCAGGTGAGACCCAGGTGGGGACCAGGATCACCAGGTACAGGGGAGGCCCTTGAATGAACCAGAGTCAACAGTTCGAGGTCAGGCACAGGTGGCAACCAAGGTCAGCAGGTCCAAGTCAGGCCAAAGTGGGTTTCAGAGTCATTAGGGCACGGTTAGACCCGGAGGCGGACCAGAGTCACATGGTCCAGGTGAGGTCCAAGGTTAGACCCGGAGGCGGACCAGAGTCACATGGTCCAGGTGAGGTCTAAAGTCACCGGGTCCCAATTTTGCACAGTTGAGGACCATGGTCAACAGGGCCAGGTGTGGCCCAGATGGGGACCGGAGTCCCCAAATCCAGGAGAAGCCCAGGTGGAGACCACAGTCACCAGATCCAGGGTAGTCTCAGGTGCAGACCAGAATCACCAGGTCCAGGTGAGGTGCAGGTGGCAACTACACTCACCAGGTCCCGGTGAGGCCCTGGTGGGGACCAGAGTCACGAGGTACATGAGAAGCTAGAAACACTGCAGCCACCAGGTCCACATGATGTCCATGTGGGAACGAGAATCACCAGTTACAGGTGAGGACCAGGTGGGGATCCGACTCACCATGTCCAGGTGAGACCAGGGGAACAAGTGTCACCATGTCTAGGTGTGGCCCAGGTGAAGACCAGAGTTAATAGGTCCGGCTGGGTCACTGATAGTGAACAGTGTAACCATATCCTGATGCTACCCAGGTGGTAACCAGAGACAAAAGTTCCTGGTGAGGCCCAGGTGGAACAGAGATATGAGGTCCAGGTGAGGTCCCTATGGGAACCACAGTCACCAGGTCAGGTGAGGCCATGCTTAGGATTTGAGTCACCAGTTACAGGTGAGGCCCAGGTGGAGCCAGAGTCACCAGGTCCAGATGAGGCAAAGGTGGGGAGCATATTCACTACGTCCCGTTGAGGCCTAGTAGAGGACCAGAGTCACCAGGTCTAGTTGAGGCATAGAGGGGTACCAGATTCACCTGGACTAGGAGCCTTCCAGATGGGGACCAGAGTCACCATGTCAGGGAGAGGCCCAGAGGGGATCCAGAGTCATCATGTCCAGGTGAGTCTCAGAGTGGAAAGTATCCAGGTCATAATGGTCCACAGGTGAGGACCAGAGTCAACAGATCTGGGTGAGGCCCAGTTAGGATCAGAGTCAACAGTTCCAGGTGAGGCTAAGAAGGAGTCCACAGCAATCAGGTCCAGGTGGGGAAAAAATTCACGAGGACTGGGTGAGGCCCAGATGGGGACACAGATTCACCAGGTCCAAGTGATTCCCAGGTGGTGACCAGAGTTACCAGATTCACCAGGTCCAGGTGATTCCCAGGTGGTGACCAGAATTACCAGATACACCAGGTCCAAGTCAGGCCCACGTAGGGGCCTGTGTCACCAGGTATGTGAGGCCCAAGTGGCAACCCCACTCACCAGGTCCAGGTGAGGCCTACCTGCAGGCCATGCAATGTAATCGGGTCCCGATAATGCCAAGGTAGGGACCAGAGTTACCAGGTCCAGGTGAGGACAACCTGCAGGCCATGCAGTGGAACCAGGTCCCCATGATGCCCAGGTAGGGACCAGAGTAACCATGTCCAAATGAGGCCAAGATGGAGCATATTCACTAAGTCCAGCCGAGTCCCAGTTGAGGACCAGAGACACCAGATCTGGTTGAGGCCTAGAGGGGTACCAGAATCACCTGGTCCAGGTGACATCCGATGGGGACCAGAGTCACCAGGTCAGGGTGAGGCCCAGAGAGGTTTCAGAGTCATCATGTCCAGGTGTGGCTCAGGTGTGGAACAGAGTCACCAGGTACCAATGATAACCAGGTGAGGACCAGATTCACCAGGCCTGAGTCACGCGCAGAGAGGATAAGAGTCACCAGTTCCAGGTGAGGCCAAGAAAGAGTCCAAAGCAATCAGCTCCAGGTGGGGAACAAAGTCACCAGGACTGGGTGAGGCCCAGATGGGGACCAGATTCACCAGGTCCAGGTGATTCCCAGGTGGTGACAAGGGTTACCTGTTCCGGGTGAGGACCAGGTAAGGACCAGGTTCACCAGGTACAAGTGAGGCCCACGTGAGACCTGTGTCAACATGTATGGGTGAGGCCCAGATGGCAAGCCCACTCTCCAGGTCCAGTGAGGCCTATCTGCAGGCCATGCAGAGGAACCGTGTCCCGATGATGCCCAGGTACGGACCAGAGTTACGAAGTCCAGGTGACGCCAACCTGCAGGCCATGCAGAGGAACCGTGTCACGATGATGCCCAGGTAGGGACCAGAGTTACCAGGTCAAGAAGAGGCCAACCTGCAGACCATTATGTGGAACCATGTCCCGATGTTGCCCACGTAGGGACCAGAGTCACCAGGTCCAAATGAGGCACAGATGGAGCATATTCACTAGGTCCAGGTGAGGCCCAGTTGAGGACCAGAGGCCCCAGATCGGTTGAGGCCCAGAGGGGTACCTGATTCACCTGGTCTAGGTGACATCCAGATGGGGACCAGAGTAACCATGTCAGGGTGAGGCCCAGAGTGGATCCAGAGTCATCATGTCCAGGTGAGGCTCAGGTGTGGAACAGAGTATCCAGGTCATAATTGTCCACAGGTGAGGACCAGAGTCACCAGATCTGGGAAAGGCCCAGTTACGATCAGAGTTACCACTTCCAGGTGAGGCCAAGAAGGTGTCCACAGCAATCAGGTCCAGGTGGGGAACAAAGGCACCAGGTCTAGGTGATGCCCAGGTGGTGACCACATTTACCAGTTCCGGGTGAGGACTAGGTAAGGACCAGATTCACCAGGTCCAAGAGGCCCACGTGCAGACCTGAGTCCAGGTATGTGTGAGGCCCAGGTGGCATCCCACTAACCAAGTCCAGGTGAGGCCAACCTGCAGGCCAGAGTCACCAGATCGAGGTTAGGCCCTAGTGGGGACCGGAGTCACCAGGTAAATGTGAGTCTACAAGTACACCACAGCCACCAGGTCCAGGTGTGGTTCATGTGGGAACGAGAGTCACCAGGTCCAGGTGAGACCCACGTGGGGACGACAGTCTCCAGGTCCAGATTGAGGCCTCGGTTGGGGGACCAGGGTCATCAGGACCAGTTGAGGCCAAAGTGCGGAGCAAAGTTATCATGTCCATGTGAGGCCCAGGTGCGGAACAGAGTAACCATGTCCCATTGTTGCCAGGTGGGAAAAGAGTCAAAGGTCCAGACGAGGCCTAAGTGAGGAGTAGATTCACCAGGTGTTGAGGCCGAGTTGAGGACCAGTGACCCCAGCTCCGGGTGAGTCCAGAGGGGGACCAGAGTCACCCGGTTCTGGTGATATCCAGGGGGGGACCAGAGTCAGCACGTCAGGGTGAGGCCTCAGAGGGGGACGAGAATCACTAGGTCCCGGTGAGGCCTCGATGTGGAACTCAGAAACCAGGTCCCATGATATCCATATGAGGACCTGAGTCACCAGATCCAGGTGAGGTCCCTGTGGAAACCAGTCACCTCGTCCAGGTGAGGCCCAGGTGGGAACACAGTCACCAGGTCCAGGTGAGGCCCAGGTATATAAGAGAGTATCCAGGTCCCAATGATGCCCAGGTAAGGACAAGAGTCAACAGGTCCAGGAGAGGACCAAATATGGATCAGAGTCATTGTGTTCCAGGTGAGGCCAGATGGAGACCACAGGAACCAGGTCCAGGAGAGCCCCATATGAGAACCAGAGCCACCAGATCCAGGTGAGGTCCAGGTGGGACCACAGTCACAAGGTCCTGATGAGCTGCAGGTGGCAACAGGATTCACCAAGTCCAGGTGAGACCCAGGTGGCGACCAGTCACCAGATCCAGGTGCGGACCAGCTAAGGACCAGATTCACCAGGTCCAAGTGAAGCCCAAGGGTGACCAGAGTCACCAGGTAAGGGTGAGGCCCAGAGGGGATACCAGAGTAACCAGTTTAGTTTGAGGCCCAGAATGGGACCAGAGGTCCCTGGTCAAAGTGAGGCCCAGGTGTGGAATAGAGTATCCAGTTCCCAATGATTCCAGGGAGAGGACCAGAGACACTAGGGCTATGCAGGCCCAGATGGGGAACAGAATCACTAGGTCCTGGTGAGGCATAGAATAAGACCACAGTCACCAGTATCAGGTGAGCCCTTTGTGGGAACCAGAGCCACTCTATCCAGCTGAGTCCCAGGTCCATGTGAGGCCCACGTGAGGACCAGATTCATTAGGGCAAATTGAGGCATAGCTGGGGACAAGAGTCACCAGGTCTGGGTGCGGCCTAGGTGGGGCAAGATTCAGCAGTTCTGAGTTAGGTCAAAGTGGGGACGAGAGAAACCAGGTCCAGGTGAGGCCAAACTGAGGACCAGAGTCACCAGATCCAGCTGAGGTCCATGTTGGAAAGAGAGTCACCAGGTCCAGGAGAGTTCCAGGTGGGGACCAGAGTCACCAGATCCAGGTGAAGTACAGGAGGGGACCAGAGTCACCAGATCCAGGTGAAGCCCAGGTGGGGACCAGAGTCAATAGGTCCAGATGAGGCCCAGGTGAGGACCAGAGTTACCAGGTACACGTGAGGCCCCGGTGGGGATCAGAGGCAACAGGTCCATGTGAGTCCGGCTTGGGGACCATGGTCAACAAGTCTACTTGAGGCCCATGTGGAACACAGTAAGCAGCTCCAGGTGAGTACGCGGTTGTGACATGTGTCACCACGTCCAGGTGAGTCCCAGGTGGGGACCAGGATCACAAGGTACAGTGTAGGCCCTTGAAAGTACCAGAGTCAACAGTTCGAGGTGAGGCGCAGGTGGTAACCAGGGTCAGCAGGTCCAAGTCAGGGCAAAGTTGGGATTACGGTCACTAGGGCGCGGTGAGACCCAGAGGGAGACCAGAATCACCTGGTCCAGATGAGGTCCAGTTGTTGAACACAGTCACCGGGTCCCAATTTTGCCCAGTTGAGGACCATGGTCAACAGGGCCAGGTGAGGCTCAGATGGAGACCGGAGTCCCCAAAGCAGGTGAAGCCCAGGTGGGGACCATAGTCACCAGATCCAGGGTAGTCTCAGGTGCAGACCAGAATGACCAGGTCCACTTGAGGTGCAGGTGGCAACCACACTCACCAGGTCCCTGTGAGGCCCTGGTGGGGACCAGAGTCAAGAGGTGCATGAGAAGCTAGAAACACTGCAGCCACCAGGTCCACATGATGTCCATGTGGGAACGAGAATCACCAGTACAGGGGAGGACCAGTTTTGGATCCGAGTCACCATGTCCAGGTGAGACCAGGTGGGAACCAGTGTCACCATGTCCAGGTGTGGCCCAGGTGAAGACCAGAGTTAATAGGTCCGGCTGGGTCACTGTTAGTGAACAGTGTAACCGTCCTGATGCTACCAAAGTGGGTTCCAGAGACACCAGGTCCTGGTGAAGCCCAGTTGGGACCAGAGACATGAGGTCCAGGTGCGGTCCCAATGGGAACCACAGTCACCAGGTCAGGTGAGGCCATGCTTAGGATCAGAGTCACCAGTTACCGGTGAACCCAAGGTGGATCCAGAGTCACCTGGTACAGAAGAGGCCAAATCAGGACCAGAGTTACCAGGATCAGGTCAGTTACAGTGGGGAATACAGTAACCATGTCCCGATGATGCCCAGGTAGAACCAGAGTTACCAGGTCCAGATGAGGCACAGTTGGGGAGCATATTCACTAGGTCCCGGTGAGGCCCAGTTGAGGACCAGAGTCACCAGGTCTAGTTGAGGCCTAGAGGGGTACCAGATTCACCTGGTCTAGGTGACATCCACATGAGGACCAGAGTCACCACGTCAGGGTGAGGCCCAGACTGGATCCAGAGTCATCATGTCCAGGTGAGGCTCAGTTGTGGAACAGAGTATCCAGTTCATAATGGTCCACAGGGGAGGACAAGAGTCAGCAGATTGAGTTAGGCCCAGTTAGGATGAGAGTCACCAGTTCCAGGTGAGGCCAAGAAGGAGTCCACAGCAATCAGTTCCAGGTGGGGAACAAAGTCATCAGGACTGGGGAGGCCCAGATGGGGACCAGATTCACCCTGTCCAGGTGATTCCCAGGTGGTGACCAGAGTTACCAGGTCTGGGTGAGGACCAGGTAAGGATCAGATTCACCAGGTCCAAGTGAGGCCCACTTGGGGACCTATGTCACCAGGTATGTGTGAGGCCCATGTGGAACCCACTCACCACGTCCAGGTGAGGCCAACCTGCAGGCCATGCAGAGGAACGGTGTCCCGATGAAGCCCAGGTAGGGACCAGAGTTACCAGGTCGAGGTGAGGCCAACCTGCAGGCCATGCTGTGGAACCATCTCCCGATGATGCCCAGGTAGGGAGCAGAGTCACCAGGTCCAAATGTGGCCCACATCGAGTATATTCACTAGGTCCAGGTGAGGCCCAGTTGAGGACCAAAGTCACCAGATCTGGGTGACGCGCAGATAGGATCAGAGTCACCAGTTCCAGGTGAGTCAAAAAGAGTCCACAGCAATCAGGTCCAAGTGGGGAACAAAGTCACCAGGACTCGGTGAGGCCAAGATATGGAACAGATTCACCAGGTCCAGGTGAGGCCCAGGTCGTGACCAGAGTCCCCGGGTCGGGGAGAGGACCAGGTAAGTACTAGATTCACCAGGTCCAAGAGGCCCACGTAGGGACCTGAGTCACCAGGTATGGGTGAGGCCCAGGTGACAACCCCACTCACCAATTCCAGGTGAAGCCAACCTGCAGGCCAGAGTCACCAGATCCAGGTGAGGCCCTAGACGGGAACGGAGTCACCAGGTAAATGTGAGTCTACAAGGACACCACAGTCACCAGGTCCAGGTGTGGTTCAAGTGGGAACGAGAGGCAACAGGTCAAGGTGAGACCCAGGTGGGGACCACAGTCACCAGGTCCAGATTGAGGCCTAGGTGGGGGGACCAGAGTCATCAGGACCAGTTGAGGCCAAAGTGCGGAGAACAGTTATCATGTACAAGTGAGGCCCAGGTGGGGAACAGAGTAACCATATCCCATTGATGCCAGGTGGGATAAGAGTCACAAGGTGCAGACGAGGCCTAAGTGAGGAGTAGATTCACCAGATCGTGTTGAGGCCCAGTTGAGTACCAGTCTCCCCAGCTCCGGTGAGTCCCAAAGGGGGACCAGAGTCACCCGGTTCTTGTGATATCCAGGTGAGGACCAGAGTCAACAGGTCAGGGTGAGGCCCAGAGGGGGACGAGAATCACTAGGTCCAGGTGAGGCCCCGATTTGGAACTGAGATAACAGGTCCCATGATGCCCATTTGAGGACCTGAGTCACCAGGTCCGGGTGAGGTCCCTGTGGGAAGCAGTGACCTCATCCAGCTGAGGCCCAGGTGGGACCACAGTCACCAGGTCCAGGTGACGCCCAGGTATATAAGAGAGTATCCATGCCCAATGATGCCCAGGTAAGGACCAGAGTCCACAGGTCCTAGAGAGGCACAAATATGGATCAGAGTCATTGAGTTCCAGGTGAGGCTAGATGGAGGCCACAAGAACCAGGTCCAGGAGAGCCCCTTATGGGAACCAGAGCCTCCAGATCTAGGTGAGGTTCTGGTGGGACCACAGTCACAAGTTCCAGGGGGGGCGCAGGTGGCAACAGGATTCACCAAGTCCAGGTGAGGCCCAGGTGGCGACCAGTCACCAGATCCAAATGTGGACCAGCTAAGGACCAGATTCACCAAGTGAAGTCCATGTTGGAAAGAGCGTCACCAGTTCCAGGTGAAATCCAGGTGGGGACCAGAGCCACCAGTTCCAGGTGAAGCCCAGGTGGGGACCAGAGTCACTAGGTCCAGATGAGTCCCAGGTGAGGACCAGAGTTACCAGGTACACGTGAGGACCCGGTGGGGATTAGAGTCAATGTCCATGTGAGGGGCATGGGGACCATGGTCAACAAGTCTACTTGAGGCCGAGTTGTGGAACACAGTAAGCAGGTCCAGGTGAGTCCGCGCTGGTGACTAGAGTCACCACGTCCACGTGAGGCCCAGGTGGGGACCAGGATCACCAGGTACAGGGGAGGCCCTTAAAAGAACCAGAGTCAACAGTTCGAGGTCAGGCGCAGGTGGCAACCAGGGTCAGCAGGTCCAAGTCAGGCCAAAGTGGGGTTCACAGTCACGAAGGCACAGTGAGACCCAGAGGGGGACCAGAGTCATGTGGTCCAGGAGAGGTCCAGTTGTGGAACACAGTCACCGGTCCCAATTTTGCCCAGTTGAGGACCATGGTCAACAGGTACAGTTGAGGCCCGGATGGGGACCGGAGTCCCCAAATCCGGGTGAAGCCCAGGTGGGGACCACAGTCACCAGATCCAGGGTAGTCTCAGGTGCAGACCAGAATCATCAGTTCCAGGTGTGGTGCAGGTGGCAACCACACTCACCAGGTCCCTTTGAGGCCCTGGTGGGGACCAGAATCGAGGTACATGAGAAGCTAGAAACACTGCAGCCACCAGGTCCACATGATGTCCATGTGGGAACGAGAATCACCAGTTCCAGGTGAGGCCAAGAAAGTGTCCAAAGCAATCAGGTCCAGGTGGGGAACAAAGTCACCAGGACTGGGTGAGGCCCAGATGGGGAAGAGATTCACCAGGTCCAGGTGAGGCCCAGGTGGCGACCAGTCACCAGATCCAGGTGAGTACCAGCTAAGGACCAGATTCACCAGGCCAAAGTGAAGCCCAAGGCGTGACCAGATTCACCAGGTAAGGGTGAGTCCCAGAGGGGGAACCAGAGCAACCAGTTTAGTTTGAGGCCCAGAATGGGACCAGAGGTCCCTGGTCAAAGAGAGGCCCAGGCGTGGAATAGAGTATCCAGGTCCCAATGATGCCTGGGTGAGGACCAGAGTCACTAGGGCCATGCAGGCCCAGATGGGGAACAGAATCACTAGGTCCTAGTGAGGCATAGAAAAAGACCCCAGTCACCAGTATCAGGTGAGCCCATTGTGGGAACCAGAGCCACTCTATCCAGCTGAGTCCCAGGTCCATCTAAGGCCCACGTGAGGACCAGATTCATCAGGTCGAATAGAGGCATAGCTGGGGACAAGAGTCACCAGGTCTGGGTGCGGCCTAGGTGGGGCAAGATTCAGCAGTTCTGAGTTAGGTCAAAGTGGGGACGAGAGACACCAGGTCCAGGTAAGGCCAAACTGAGGACCCGAGTCACCAGATCCAGGTGAGGCCCATGTTGGAAAGAGAGTCACCAGGTCTAGGAGAGGTCCAGGTGGGGACCAGAGTCACCAGATCCAGGTGAAGGCCAGGTGGGGACCAGAGTCACCAGATCCAGGTGAAGCCCAGGTGGGGACCAGAGTCACTAGGTCCAGATGAGGCCCAGGTGAGGACCAGAGTTACCAGGTACACGTGAGGCGCTGGTAGGTATCAGAGGCAACTGGTCCATGTGAGGCAGGCTTGGGGACCATGGTCAAGAGTTCTACTTGAGGCCCAGTGTGGAACACTGTAATCAGGTCCAAGTGAGTCCCCGGTGGTGACAAGAGTCACCAGGCCCAGGTGAGGCCCAGGTGGGAACCAGGATCACCAGGTACAGGGGAGGCCCTTGAAACAAACAGAGTCAACAGTTCGAGGTCAGGCGCAGGTGGCAACCAGGGTCAGCAGGTCCAAGTCAGGCCAAAGTGGGGTTCACAGTGACTAGAGCACGGTGAGACCCACAGGGGGAACAGAGTCACCTGCTCCAGGTGAGGTCCAGGTGTGGAACACAGTCACCGGGTGCCATTTTTCCGTGATGAGGACCATGGTCAACAGGGCTAGGTGAAGCCCAGGTTGGGACCATAGTCACCAGATCCAGGGTAGTCTCAGGTGCAGACCAGAATCACCAGGTCCAGGTGAGGTGCAGGTGGCAACCACACTCACCAGGTCCCGGTGAGGCCCTGGTGGGGACCAGAGTCACGAGGTACATGAGAAGCTAGAAACACTGCAGCCACCAGGTCCACATGATGTCCATGTGGGAACGAGAATCACCACTTAGATGTGAGGACCCTGTGGGGATCCGACTCACCATGTCCAGGTGAGACCCAGGTGGGAACCAGTGTCACCATGTCCAGGTGTGACGAGGTGAAGACCAGAGATAATAGGTCCGGCTGGGTCACTGTTAGTGAACAGTGTAACCATATCCTGATGCTACCCAGGTGGGTACGAGAGACACCAAGTCCTGGTGAGGCCCAGGTGAGACCAGAGACATGAGGACCAGGTCAGGTCCCGATGGGAACCACAGTCACCAGGTCAGGTGAGGCCATGCTTTGGATCAGAGTCACCAGTTACAGGTGAGGCCCAGGTAGAGCCAGAGTCACCTGGTACAGAAGAGGCCAAAGTCAGGACCAGAGTTGCCATGATCAGGTCAGTCCCAGTGGGGAATACAGTAACCATTTCCCGAGGATGCCCAGGTAAAACCAGAGTCACCATGCCCAGATGCGGCGCAGGTGGGGAGCATGTTCACTAGGTCCCGGTGAGGCCCACTTGGGGCCCAGATCACCAGGTCAAGTTGAGGCCTAGAGGGGTACCAGATTCACCTGGTCTAGGTGAAATCCAGATGGGGACCAGAGTCACCATGTCAGGCTGAGGCCCAGAGGGGATCCAGAGTCATCATGTCCAGGTGAGGCTCACGTGTGGAACAGAGTATCCAGTTGATAATGGTCCACAGGTGAGGACCAGAGTCACTAGATCAGGGTGAGGCCCAGTTAGTATCAGAGTCACCAGTTCCAGGTGAGGCCAAGAAGGAGTCCACAGCAATCAGGTCCAGTTGGGGAACAAAGTCACCAGGAATGGATGACCCCAGATGGGGTCCAGATTCACCAGGTCCAGGTGATTCCCAGGTGGTGACCTGAGTTAACAGTTCCGGGTGAGACCAGGTAAGGTCCAGATTCAACAGGTCCAAGTGAGGCCCACGTGGGGACCTGTGTCACCAGGCATGGGCGAGTCCCAGGTGGCAACCCCACTCACCAGGTCTAGGTGAGGCGAACCTGCAGGCCATGCAGAGGAACCATGTCCCGATGATGCCCAGGTAGGGACGAGATTTAACAGGTCCAGGTGAGGCCAACCTGCAGACCATGCAGTGAAACCATGTCCCGATGATGCCGAGGTTGGGATCAGAATCACCAGGTCCAATGAGACCCAGATGGAGCATATTTACTAGGTCCAGGTGTGGTGCAGTGGAGTACCAGAGTCACAAGACCTGGTTGAGGCCTAGAGGGGTACCAGAATCACCTGGTCCAGGTGACATCCAGATGGGGACCAGAGTCACCAGGTCAGGATGAGGCCCAGAGAGGTTCCAGAGTCAACATGTCCAGGTGAGGCTCAGGTGTGGAACAGAGTCACCAGGTACCAAAGATGCCCAGGTGAGGACCAGAGTCACCAGGTCTGGGTAATGCCCAGATAGGATCAGAGTCACCAGATAGGATCAGAGTCACCAGTTCAAGGTGAGGCCAAGAAATAGTGCACAGCAATCATCCAGGTGGGGAACAAAGTCACCAGGACTGGGTGATGCCCAGATGGGGACCACATTGACCAGGTCCAGGTGAGGCCCAGGGGGTGACCAGAGACCCCGGGTATGGGAGACGACCAGGTCTCCCATAGACCAGATTCACCAGGTCCAAGAGGCCGACGAGGGGCCTGTGTCCCCAGGTACGGGTGAGGCACAGGTGGCAACCACACTCACCAGGACCAGGAGAGGCCATCTTTCGCGCCATGCAGAGGAACCGTGTCCGTGTGATGCCCATGTAGGAACCAGAGTTACCAGGTCCAGGTGATGCCAACCTGCAGGCCATGCAGTAACCATGTACCGATGATGCCGAGGGAGGGACCAGAGTCACCAGGTCCAAATGAGGGCCAGATGGAGCATATTCACTAGGTCCAGGTGAGGCACAGTTGAGGACCAGAGTCACCAGATCTGGTTGAGGCTCAGAGGGGTACCAAAATCACCTGCTCCAGGTGACATCCAGATGGGGACCAGAGTCACCAGGACAGGGTGAGGCCCAGAGAGGTTCCAGAGTCATCATGTCCAGGTTAGGCTCAGGTGTGGAACTGAGTCACCAGGTACCAAGATGCCCACATGAGGACCAGAGTCACCAGGTCTGGGTAATGCCCAGATAGGATCAGAGTCACCAGATAGGATCAGAGTCACCAGTTGCAGGTGAGGCAAAGAAAGAGTCCACAGCAATCAGTTCCAGGGGGGAACAAAGTAACCAGGACTGGGTGAGGCCCAGATGGGGACCAGTTCCCCTTCTCCAGGTGAGGCCCAGGTGATGGCCAGAGTCCCCAGGTTGGGAGAAGACGAGGTAAGGACCAGATTCACCAGGTCCAAGAGGCCCACGTGGGGACCTGAGTCACCAGGTATGGGTGAGCCACAGGTGGCAATCCCACTCACCAGGTTCAGGTGAGGCCAACCTGCAGGCGGTGCGCGGAACCATGTGCCGATGATGCCCAGGTAGGGACCCGAGTCACCAGGTCCAAATAAGGCCAACATTGAGCATATTCACTAAGTCCACGTGAGGCCCAGTTGAGGACCAGAATCACCAGATATGCTTGAGGCCTAGATGGGAACCAGAATCACCCAGTCCGGGTTACGTCCTAATGGGGACCAGAGTCACCAGGTCAGGGTGAGGCCCAGAGAAGTTCCAGAGTCATCATGACCAGGTGAGGCTCAGGTGTGGAACAGAGTCAGCAGGTACGAATGATGCCCAGGTGAGGACCAGAGTCAACAGGTCTGGGTGACGCGCAGATAGGATCAGAGTCACCAGTTCCAGGTGAGGCCAAGAAAGAGTCCACAGCAATCAGGTCAAGGTGTGGAACAAAGTCACCAAGAATGGGTGAGGCCCAGTGGGACCAGATTCACCAGGTCCAGGTGAGGCCCAGGTGGTGACCAGAGTCATCGGGTCTGGGAGAGGACAGGTAAGGACCAGATTCACCAGGTCCAAGAGGCTCACGTGGGGACCGAGTCACC
>NW_023330263.1:0-20829 GCF_011100685.1 Canis lupus familiaris
CCTGGTGACTGTGGTGTTCTTGTAGACTCATCACTTTTACCTGCCTTCTCGGTGCGACTAGGGCCTCACGTGGATCTGGTGACTTTGACATGCAGGTTGGCCTAACCTGGACATGGTGAGTGGGGTTGCCACCTGGGCCTCACCCATAGCTGGTGAGTCAGGTCCCCTCGTGGGCCTCTTAGTCCAGGTATCTGGTCCTTACCTGGTCGTCTCCCAGCCCCGGGGTCTCTGGTCACCACCTGAGCCTACCTGGATATGGTGACTCTGATCCTATCTGCCGTCACCGAGACCTGGTGACGCTGGTCCTCACCTGGGCATTTTGGTACCTGGTGACTCTGTTCCACACTGAGCCTCACCTGGACCTGATGACTCTGGAACTCTCTGGGCCTCACCTGACCTGGTGACTCTGGTCCCATCTGGATCACCTGGACCAGGTGATTCTGTACCCTCTAGGCCTCAACCAATTCTGGTGACTCTGGTCCTCCTGGGCCTCACCTGGACCTAGTGAATATGCTCCATCTGGGCCATTTGGACCTGGTGACTCTGTCCCTACCTGGGCATCATCGGGACATGGTTCCACTGCATGCTTCAGGTTGGCCTCACCTGGACCCGGTAACTCTGGTCCCTACCTGGGCATCATCGGGACATGGTTCCTCTGCATGGCCTGTAGGTTGGACTCACCTGGACCTGGTGAGTGGCGTTGCCACCTTGGCCTCACCCATGCCTGGTGACACAGGTCCCCACGTGGGCCTCACTTGGACCTGGTGAATCTGGTCCTTACCTGGTCCTCACCCGAAACTGCTAACTCGGTTAACCACCTGGGAATCACCTGAACCAGGTTAATTTGGTCCCCATCTGGTCCACATCCAATCCTGGTGAATTTGTCACCCCACCTGGACCTGATTGCTGTGGACTCTTCTTGGCTCACCTGGAACTGGTGACTCTGATCCTAAGTGGGCCTCACCCAGATCTGGTGACTCTGGTCCTCTCCTATGGACCATTATGACCTGGATACTCTGTTCCACACCTGAACCTCACCTGGACATGATGACTCTGGATCCCCTCAGGGCCTCACCTGACATGGTGACTCTGGTCCCCATCTGATGTCACCTAGACCAGGTGAATCTGGTACCCTCTAGGCCTCAACTGACCTGGTGACTCTGGTCCTCAACTGGGCCTCACGGGCCTAGTGAATATTCTACCCACCTGCGCCTCGCTGGACCTGGTGACTCTGATTCTACCTGGGCATCATTGGGACATGGTTACTGTATTACCCACTGGGACTGACCTGATCCTGGTAACTCTGGTCCTGACTTTGGCCTCTTCTGTACCAGGTGACTCTGGCTCCACCTGGGCCTCACCTGTACCTGGTACTCTGATCCTAAGCATGGGCTCACCTGACCTGGTGACTGTGGTTCCCATCGGGACCTCACCTGGACCTCATGTCTCCGGTTACACCTGGGCCTCATCAGGACCTGGTGTCTCTGGTACCCACCTGGGTAGCATCAGGATATGGTTACACTGTTCACTAACACTCATCCAGCGGACCTAATAACTCTGGTCTTCACCTGGGGCACACGAGGACATGGTGACACTGGTTCCACCTGGGTCTCACTGGACATGGTGAGTCGGATCCCCACCTGGTCCTCACCTGTAACTGGTGATTTTCATTCCCACATGGACATCATGTGGACCTGGTGGCTGCAGTGTTTCTAGCTTCTCATGTACGTCGTGTCTGTGGTCCACCGGGGCCTCTCCGGGACCGGGTGAGTGTGGTTGCCACCTGCACCTCACATGGACCTGGTGATTCTGGTCTGCACCTGAGACTACCCTGGATCTGGTGTCTGTGGTCCCCACCTGGGCTTAACCTGGATTTGGGGACTGCCGGTCCCCATCTGGGCCTCACCTGGCCCTGTTGACCATGGTCCTCAACTGTGCAAAATTGGACCCGGTGGCTGTGTTCCACAACGGACCTCACCTGGACCAGGTGACTCTGGTCCCACTCTGGGTTTCACCGTGCCCTAGTGACTGTGAACCCCACTTTGGCCTGACTTGGACCTGCTGACCCTGGTTGCCACCTGCGCCTGACCTCGAACTGTTGACTCTGGTTCTTTCAAGGGCCTTCCCTGGACCTGGTGATCCTGGTCGGACCTGGCCACACCTGGACGTGGTGACTCCTGTCACCAATGGGGACTCACCAGGACCTGCTTACTGTGTTCCACACCTGGGCCTCAAGTAGACCTGTTGACCATGGTCCCCAAGCCGGCCTCACATGGACCTGTTCCTCCGATCCCCACTGGGGCTCACGTGTACCTGGTAACTCTGGTCCTCACCTGGGCTCATCTGGACCTAGTGACTCTGGTCCCCACCTGGGCTTCACCTGGATCTGGTGACTCTGGTCCCCACCTGGACCTCACTGGATCTGGTGACTCTGGTCCTCAGTTTGGCCTCACCTGGACCTGGTGTCTCTCGTGCCCACTTTGACCTAACTCAGAACTGCTGAATCTTGACCCACGTAGGCCGCACCCAGACCTGGTGACTCTTGTCCCCAGCTATGCCTCAATTCGACCTATTGAATCTGCTCCTCACGTGGGCCTCACATGGACCTGGGACTCAGCTGGATAGAGTGGCTCTGGTTCCCACAAGGGGCTCACATGATACTGGTGACTGTGGTCCCACCTGGGCCTCACCTGACGAGGTGACTGGTTCCCACAGGGACCTCACCTGGACCTGGTGACTCAGGTCCTCATATGGGCATCAGGGGACCTGGTTTCTCAGTTCCACATCGGGACCTCACCTGGACCTAGTGATTCTCTTCACATTATGGTCCTCACCCTGACGTGGTGACTCTGCTCCCAATTGGATATCACCAGAACCGGGTGACTCTGGTCCCCCTCTGGGACTCACCGGAGCTGGGGACACTGGTCCTCAACTGGGCCTCAACAGGACCTGGTGAATCTTGCTCCTCACTTAGGCCTCGTCTGGACCTTGTGGCTCTTTTCCCACCTGGCATCATGGGACATGGTTACTCTGTTCCCACCTGGGCCTCACCTGGACATGATAACTGCTCCACATTTTGGCCTCAACTAGTCCTGATGACTCTGGTCCTCCGACCTAGGCGTCAATGTGGACAGGATTGCTGTGGACTCCTTCTTTGCCTCAACTGGAACGGTGAATCTGATCCAGATTGAGGATCACCAATCTGGGCCTCACCTGGCCCTGTCAACCATGGTCCTCAACTGCCAAAATTGGGACCCGGTGACTGTGTTCCCCCCTGGACCTCACCTGGACCAGGTGACTCTGGTCCCCCTCTGGGGTCTCACCGTGCCCTAGTGACTGTGAACCCCACTTTGGCCTGACTTGGACCTGCTGACCCTGGTTGACACCTGCGCCTGTCCTCGAACTGTTGACTCTGGTTCATTCAAGGGCTTTCCCCTGTACCTGGTGATCCTGGTCCCCCCTGGGACTCACCTGGACGTGGTGACCCGTGTCACCCACCGGGGACTCACCTGGACCTGGTTACTGTGTTCCACATTTGGGCCTCAAGTAGTCCTGTTGACCATGGTACCGAAGCCGGACTCATATGGACCTGTTCCTCTGATTCCCACCGGGGCATCACGTGTACCTGGTAACACTGGTCCTCACTTGGGCCTCATCTGGACCTAGTGACTCTGGTCCCCACCTTGGCTTCAACCTGGATCTGGTGACTGTGGTCCTCAACTGGCCTCACGTTGACCTATTCAGTATGCCTCCATCTGGCCTCATTTGGACCTGGTGACTCTCTTCCCTACCTGGCATCATCGGGACATGGTTCCACTGCATGGCCTTTAGGTTGGCCGCACCTGGACCTGGTAACTGTGGTTCTACCTGGGCATCATCGGGACGTGGTTACTCTATTCCCAGTGGGACTGACCTGATCGTGGGTAACTCTGGTCCTGACTTTCGCTTCTTCTGTGCCATGTGACTCTGGCTCCACCTGGACATCACCTGTAAGTGGTGACTTTGATCATAAGGCATGCCTCACCTAACCTGTGACTGTGGTTTCCATCGGTACCATCACCTGGTCCTCATGTCTCTGGTCCCAACTGGGACTCACCAGGACCTTTATCTGGTACACACATGAGTAGCATCAGGATATGGTTACACTGTTCACTAAACAGTGACCCGGCCGGACCTATTAACTCTCGTCTTCAACCTGGTCCACACTTGGACATGGTGACACTGGTTCACACCTGGGTCTCACCGGGACATGGTGACTCAGATCCCCACCTGGTCCTCACCTGTAACTTGTAATTCTCGTTCCCTCATGGACATCATGTGGACCTGGTGGCTGCAGTGTTTCTAGCTTCTCATGTACCTCGTGACTCTGGTCCCCAACAGGGCCTCACCGGGACTTGGTGAGTGTGGTTGCCACCTGCATCTCACCAGGACCTGGTGATTCTGGTGTCCACCTGAGGACTACCCTGGATCTGGTGACTGTGGTCCCACCTGGGCGTCACCTGAATTTGGGGACTCCGGTCCCCATCTGGGCCTCACCTGGCCCTGTTGACCATGGTCCTCAACTGGGCAAATTGGGACACGGTGAGTGTGTTCCACAACTGGACCTCACCTGGACAAGTTGACTCTGGTCCCCCTCTGGGTCTCACCGTGCCCTAGTGACTGTGAACCCCACTTTGGCCTGACTTTGGACCTGCTGACCCTATTGCCACCTGCGCGTGACTTCGAACTGTTGACTCTGGTTCTCTCAAGGGCCTCCCCTGTACCTGGTGATCCTGGTCCCAATTGGGCCTCAACTGGACGTGGTGACTCTTGTCACCACCGGGGACTCACCTGGACATGATTACTGTGTTCCACACCTGAGCCTCAGGTAGACCTGTTGACCATGGTCCCCTTGCCTGCCTCACCTGGACCTTTTGGCTCTGATCCCCGCCGGGGGCTCACGTGTATCTGGTAACTCTGATCCTCACCTGGGTCTAATCAGGACCTAGTGAGTCTGGTCCCCACCTGGGCGTCACCTGGATCTGGTGACTCTGGTCCCCACCTGGACTTCAACTGGATCTGGTGACTCTGGTCCCCACCTGGACCTCTCCTGGACCTGGTGACTCTCTTTCCAACATGGACCTCACCTGGATCTGGTGACTCTGGTCCTCAGTTTGGCCTCACCTGGACCTGGTGTCTCTCGTCCCCACTTTGACTTAACTCAGAACTGCTGAATCTTGCACCACCTAGCCCGCACGCAGACCTCGTGACTCTTGTCCCGATCTATGCCTCAATTCGACCTGATGCATCTGGTCCTGACGTGGGGCTCACATGGACCTGTTACTCAGCTGGATAGAGTGGCTCTGGTTCCAACAAGGGGCTCACCTGATACTGGTGATTTGTGTCTTATTCTATGCCTCACCAGGACCTAGTGATTCTGTTCCCCATCTGAGCCTGCATGGCCCTAGTGACTCTGGTCCTCACCCAGGCATCATTGGGACCTGGATACTCTATGCCACAACTGGGCCTACCTTTGACCAGGGACCTCTGGTCCCATTCTGGGCCTCAAACTAAACTGGTTACTCTGGTTCCCCTCTGGGCCTCACCCTTACCTGGTGACTCTGGTCACCCCTTGGGCTTCACTTGGGCCTCGGGAATCTGGTCCTTAGCTGGTCCGCATCTGGATCTGGTCACTGGTGACCACCTGGGCCTGACCTGGACTTGGTGAATCCTGTTGCCACCCTGCGCCTCACCTGGACCTTCTGACTGTGGTCCCACCTGGACCTCACCCTGATCTGTTGGCTCTGGTTCCCATATGGGGCTCTCCTGGACCTGGTTCCTGTGGTCTCCTTCTGGCCTCACCTGGAACACAATGACTGTGATCCATATTTGGTCCTCTCCTGGACCTGTTGACTCTGGTCCTTACCTGGGTATCATTGGGACCTGGATACTCTCTATATACCTGGGCCTCACCTGGACCTGGTGACTGTGGTCCCACCTGGGCCTCACCTGGACGAGGTGACTGGTTCCCACAGGGACCTCACCTGGACCTGGTGACTCAGGTCCTCATATGGGCATCACGGGACCAGGGTTCTCAGTTCCACATCGGGGTCTCATCTGGACCTAGTGATTCCTCGTCCACCTCTGGGCCTCACCCTGACGTGGTGACTCTGGTCCCCACCTGGATATCACCAGAACCGGGTGACACTGGTCCCCCTCTGGGACTCACCCGGAGCTGGGGACACTGGTCCTCAACTGGGCCTCAACAGGACCTGGTGAATCTACTCCACACTAAGGCCTCGTCTGGACCTTGTGACTCTTTTCCCACCTGCCATCAATGGGACATGGTTACTCTTCCACAACTGGGCCTCACATGGTCCTGATAACTTTGCTCCACACTTTGGCTTCAACTAGTCCTGATGACTCTGGTCCTCCGACCTAGGCCTCACCTGGTCCTGGTGACTGTGGTCCCACCTGGGCCTCACCTGGACCTGGTGACTGTGGTACCCACCTGGGTCTCACCTGGACCTGGTGACTCTCGTTCCCCACATGAACCACACCAGGATCTGGTGACTGTGTTGTTTTTGTAGAAACATTTTTAACTGGTGACTCCAGTCCCCACTAGTTCCTCACGTGGATCGGGTGACTTGGCCTGCAGGTTGGCCTCACATGGACCTGGTTAGTGGGGATGCCACCTGGGCCTCACCCATAATTGGTGACTCAGGTCCCCATGTGGGCCTCTTCTACCTGGTGAATCTGGTCCTTACCTGGTCTTCTCCCAGACCCGGGGACTCTGGTCACCACCTGGGCCTCACCTGGACCTGGTGAATCTGGTCCCCATCTTGGCCTCACTCAGTCCTGGTGACTTTGTTCCCCACCTTGACCTGATTGCTGTGGACTCTTTCATGGCCTCACCTGGACCTGGTGACTCTGATCCTATCTTCGTGTCTCCCAGACCTGGTGACTCTGGTCCTCACCTGGGCATCATTGGTACCTGGTGTCTCTGTTCCACACCTGAGCCTCACCTGGACATGAGGCTCTGGACTCTGGAACCACTCTGGGCCTAACCCTGACCTGGTGACTCTGGTCTCCATCTGGATGTCACATGGACCAGGTGATTCTGGTACCCCTCTAGGCCTCAACCAGTTCTGGTGACTCTGGTCCTCAACTAGGCCTCACCTGGACCTATTGAATATGCTCCATCTGGGCCTCATTTGGACCTGGTGACTCTCTTCCCTACCTGGGCATCATCGGGACATGGATCCACTGCATGGCCTGCAGGTTGGCCTCAGATTGACCTGGTAACTCTGGTCCCTACCTGGGCATCACCGGGACACGGTTCCTCTGCATGGCCTCCAGGTTGGCCTCACCTGGCCCTAGTGAGTGGGGTTGCCACCTGGTGCTCACCCATACTTGGTGACACAGGTCCCCACGTAGGCCTCACTTGGACCTGGTGAATCTGGTCATACCTGGTCCTCACCCGGACCTGGTAACCCTGGTCACCACCTGGGAATCACCTGGACCTGGTGAATCTGGTCCCCATCTGGGCCTACACAGTCCTGTTGACTTTCTTCCCCACCTGGACCTGATTGCTGTGGACTCCTTCTTGGCCTCAACTGGAACTGGTGACACTGATCCTAACTGGGCCTCACCCAGTTCTGGTGACTCTGGTCCCCACCTGGATATCACCAGGACCGGGTGACACAACCGGAGCTGGGGACACTGGTCCTCAGCTGGGTCTCAACAGGACCTGGTGAATCTACTCCAATCTTAGGCTTCGTCTGGACTTTGTGACTCTTTTCCCACCTGGCATCAATGGGACATGGTTACTCTGTTCCCCACCTGGGTCTCACCTGGACATGATAACTTTGCTGCACACTTTGGCCTCAACTGGTCCCTGATGACTCTCGTCCCCCAACCTAGGCCTCAATCTGGACCTGGTGACTGTCGTCCCCAACTGGGTCTCAACTGGACCTGGTGACTCCCGTTACCACATGAACCACTACTGGACCTGGTGACTGTGGTGTCCTTGTAGACTCACCTTTACCTTGTGACTCCCGTCCCCACTAGGGCCTCACCTGGATCTGGTGACTCTGGCCTGCAGGTTGGCCTCACCTGGACCTGGTGAGTGTGGTTGCCACCTGGGCATCACCCATACCTGGTGACTCAGTTCCCCACGTGGGTCATGTGGACCTGGTGAATTTGGTCCTTACCTGGTCCTCTCCAGGACCCGGGACTCTGGTCACAACCTGGGCCTCAGCTGGACCTGGTGAATCTGGTCCCCTTCTGGGTCTCACACAGTCCTGGTGACTTTGTTCCCCACCTGGACCTGATTGCTGTGGACTCTTTCTTGGCCTCACCTGGAACTGGTGACTCTGGTCCCTATCTGGATGTCACCTGGACCAGGGGATTCTGGTACCCCTCTGGGCCTCAACCAGATCTGGTGACTCTGGTCCTCTTCTGGGCCTCACCTGGACCTAGTGAATATGCTCCATCTCGGCCTCATTTGGACCTGGTGACTCTGGTCCCTTCCTGGGCATCATCGGGACATGGTTCCACATAATGGTCTGCAGGTTGGCCTCTTCTTGACCTGGTAACTCTGGTCCCAACCTGGACATCATCGGGACACGGTTCCTCTGCATGGCCTGCAGGTTGGCCTCACCTGGACCTGGTGAGTGGGCTTGCCACCTGGGCCTCACCCATACCTGGTGACACAGGTCCCACGTGGGCCTCACTTTGACCTGGTGAATCTGGTCCTTACCTGGTCCTCACCTGGAACTGGTAACTCTTGGCACCACCTGGGAATCACCTGGACCTGGTGAATCTGGTCCCCATCTGGGCCTCACCCAGTCCTGGTGACTTTGTTCCCCACCTGGTCCTGATTGCTGTGGACTCCTTCTTGGCCTCACCTGGAAATTGTGACTCTGCTCCTAACTGGGCCTCACCCAGATCTGGTGACTCTGGTCCTCACCTGCGGACCATTATGACCTGGATACTCTGTTCCACACCTGAACCTCACCTGACATGATGACTCTGGATCCCCTCTGGGCCTCACCCTGACATGGTGACTCTGGTCCCATCTGGACGTCCCCTAGACCAGGTGAATTTGGTACCCCTGTAGGCCTCAACTAGACCTGGTGAGTCTGGTCCTCATCTGGGCCTCACCTGGACCTAGTGAATATTCTCCCCACCTCCGCCTCGATGGACCTGGTGACTCTGGTTCTACCTGGGCATCATTGGGACATGGTGACTGTATTACCCACTGGGACTGACCTGATCCTGGTAACTCTGGTCCTGACTTTGGCCTCTTCTATACCAAGTGACTCTGTGTCCACCTGGGCATCACCTGTACCTGGTGACTCTGATCCTAAGCATGGCCTCACCTGACCTGGTGACTGTGGTTCCCATCGGGACCTCACCTGGACCTCATGTCTCCAGTTACACTTGGGCCTCACCAAGACCTAGTGTCTCTGGTACCCACCTGGGTAGCATCAGGATATGGTTGCACTGTTCCCTAACACTCGTCCAGCCGGACCTAATAATTCTGGTCTTCACCTGGGGCACACCAGGACATGGTGACACTGGTTCCCATCTGGGTCTCACCTGGACATGGTGAGTCGGATCCCCACCTGGTCCTCACCTGTAACTGGTAATCCTCTTTCCCACATGGACATCATGTGGACCTGGTGGCTGCAGTGTTTCGAGCTTCTCATGTACCTCGTGTCTCTGGTCCCCACCGGGGCCTCACCGGGACCGGGTGAGTGTGGTTGCCACCTGCACCTCACCTGGACCTGGTGATTCTGGTCTGAACCTGAGACTGCCCTGGATCTGGTGACTGTGGTCCCCACCTGGGCTTCACCTGGATTTGGGGACTCTGGTCCCCATCTGGGCCTCACCTTGCCCTGTTGACCATAGTCCTCAACTGTGCAAAATTGGTACCCGGTGACTGTGTTCCACAACTGGACCTCACCTGGACCACGTGACGCTGGTCCCACTCTGGGTCTCACCATGCCCTAGTGACTGTGAACCCCACTTTGGCCTGACTTGGACCTGCTGAACCTGGTTGCCACCTGCGCCTGACCTCGAACTGTTGACTCTGGTTCTTTCAAGGGCCTTCCCTGGACCTGGTGATCCTGGTCGGACCTGGGCCACACCTGGACGTGGTGACTCCTGTCACCAATGGGGACTCACCTGGAACTGCTTACTGTGTTCCACACCTGGGCCTCAATAGACCTGTTGACCATGGTCCCCAAGCCGGCCTCACATGAACCTGTTGCCTCTGATCCCCCACCGGGGCCTCACGTGTACCTGGTTACTCTGGTCCTCACCTGGGCATCATTGGTCCTGGTGACTCTGTTCCATACCTGAGGCTCCCCTGGACATGATGACTCTGGAACCACTCTGGCTGTCAACCTAACGTAGTGACTCTGGTCCCCATATGGATGTCACATGGTCCAGGGGATTATGGTACCCGTCTGGGCCTCAACAAGGTCTGGTGACTCTGGTCCTCAACTGGGCCTCACCTGGACCTAGTGAATATGTTCCATCTGGGCCTCATTTGGACCTGGTGACTCTGGTCACTACCTGGGCATCATCGGGACATGGTTCCACTGCATGACCTGTAGGTTGGCCTCACCTGGACCTGGTAACTCTGGTCCCTAACTGGGCATCATCTGGATATGGTTCCACTGCATGGCCTGTAGGTTGGCCTCACCTGGACCTGGTAACTCTCGTCCCTACCTGGGCATCATTGGGACCTGGTTTCTCTGCATGGACTGCAGGTTGGCCTCACCTGGACCTGGTGAGTGGGTTTGTCACCTGGGCCTCAGCCTTGCCTAGTGACACAGGTACCCACGTGAGCCTCACTTGGACCTGGTGAATCTGGTCCTTACCTGGTGGTCACCCGGAACTGGTAACTCTGGTCACCACCTGGGAATCACCTGGGCCTGGTGAATCTGGTCCCCATCTGGACCTCACCCAGTCCTGTTGACTTTCTTCCCCACCTGGACCTGATTGCTGTGGACTCCTTCTTGGCTAACCTGGAACTGCTGACTCTGATGCTAACTGGGCCTCACCCAGATCTGGTGATTCTGGTCCTCACCTGTGGACCATTAGGACCTGGATACTCTGTTCCACACCTGAGCCTCACCTGGATATTTTTACTCTGGATCCACTCTGGGGCTCAGCCTGACATGGGGACTCTGGTCCCCATCTGGATGTCACCAGACCAGGTGAATCTGGTACACCTCTAGGCCTCACCTAGACCTGGTGACTCTGGTCCTCAACTGGGCCTCAACGGGACCTAGTGAACATGCTCCCCACCTGCGCCACATCTGTGCCTGGTGACTCTGGTTCTACCTGGGCATCACCGGGACATGATTACTCTATTCCCACTTGGAGTGACCTGATCCTGGTAACTCTGGTCCTGACTTTGGCCTCTTCTGTACCAGGTGACTCTGGCTCCACCTGGGCCTTACCTGGAACTGGTGACTCTGATCCTAAGCATGGCCTCACCTGACCTGGTCTCTGTGGTTCCCATCGGGACCTCACCTGGACCTCATGTTTCTGGTCCCACTTGGGCCTCACCAGGACCTGGTGTCTCTGCTACCCACCTGGGTAGCATCAGGATATGGTTATACTGTTCACTGACAGTGACCCACCCGGACCTATTAACTCTGGTCTTCACCTGGTCCACACCTGGACATGGTGACACTGTTTCCCACCTGGGTCTCACCTGGACATGGTGAGTCGGATCCCCACCTGGTCCTCACCTGTAACTGGTGATTCTCGTTCCCACATGGAGATCATGTGGACCTGTTGGCCGCAGTGTTTCTAGCATCTTTTTTTTTTTAATTTTTATTTATTTATGATAGTCACAGAGAGAGAGAGAGGCAGAGCACAGGCAGAGGGAGAAGCAGGCTCCATGCACCGGGAGCCCGACGTAGGATTCGATCCCGGGTCTCCAGGATCGCGCCCTGGTCTAAAGGCAGGCGCCAAACGCTGCGCCACCCAGGGATCCCATGTGTTTCTAGCTTCTAATGTACCTCGTGACTTGTCTTGTACCCCACCAGTGCCTTACCGGGACCTGGTGAGTTTGGTTGTCACCTGCACCACACCTGGACCTGGTGATTCTGGTCAGCACCTGAGCTACCCTGGATCTGGTGACTGTGGTACCCACCTGGGCTTCACCTGGATTTCGGGACTCCGGTCCCCATCTGGGCCTCACCTGGCCCTGTTGACCATGGTACTCAACTGGCAAAATTGGGACCTGGTGACTGTGTTCCACACCTGGACCTCACCTGGACCAGGCGACTATGGTCCCCCTCTGGGTCTCACCGTGCCCTAGTGACTGTGAAGTCCCCTTTGGCTTGACTTGGACCTGCTGACCCTGGTTGCCACCTGCGCCTGACCTCGACCTGTTGACTCTGGTTCTTTCAAGGGCCTCCCCTGTACCTGGTGATCCTGGTCCCCACCTGGACCTAACCTGGACATGGTGACACTTGTCACCACGGGGGACTCACCTGGACCTGCTTACTGTGTTCCACACCTGGGTCTCAAGTGGACCTGTGGACCATGGTCCCCAAGCCGGCCTCACATGGAAATGTTGCCTCTGATCCCCACCGGATCCTCACGTGTACCTGGTAACTCTGGTCCTCACCTGGGCCTCATCTGCCCCTAGTGACTCTGGTCCCCACCTGGGCTTCACCTCGATCTGGTGACTCTGGTCCCCACCTGGACTTCACCTGGATCTAGTGACTCTGGTCCCCACATGGACCTCTCCTGGACCTGGTGACTCTCTTTCCAACATGGACCTCACCTGGATGTGATGAATCTGGTACTCAGTTTGACCTCACCTGGACCTGGTGTCTCTCGTCCCCACTTTGACCTAACTCAGAACTGCTGAATCTTGCCCCACCTAGGCCGCACCCAGACCTGGTGACTCTTGTCCCCAGCTATGCCTCAATTCGACCTGATGAATCTGGTCCTCACGTGGGCTTCACATGGACCTGGGACTCAGCTGGATAGAGTGGCTCTGTTTCCCACAAGGGGCTCACCTGATACTGGTGACTGTGGTCTTTTTTCTATGCCTCCCCAGGACCTAGTGATTCTGTTCCCCATCTGGGCCTGCATGGCCCTAGTGACTCTGGTCCACACCCAGGCATCATTGGGACCTGGATACTCTATTCCACAATTGGGCCTCACTTTGACCAGGGACCTCTGGTCCCATTCTGAGCCTCAAACTAAACTGGTTACTCTGGTACCCCCTCTAGGACTCACCCTTACCTGGTGACTCTGGTCACCCCTTGGGATTCACTTGGGCCTGGTGAATCTGGTCCTAAGCTGGTCCGCACCTGGATCTGGAGACTGGACGCCACCTGGGCCTCACCTGGATTTGGTGAATCCTGTTGCCACCTGCGCCTCACCTGGACTTTGTGACTGTGGTCCCACCTGGACCTCACCTGGATCTGGTGGCTCTGGTTCCCATATGGGGCTCTTCTGGACCTGGTTCCTGTGGTCTCCATCTGGCCTCCCCTGGAACACAATGACTCTGATCCATATTTGGGCCTCTCCTGGACCTGTTGACTCTGACCTTACCTGGGCATCATTGGGACCTGGATACTCTCTTATATACCTGGGCCTCACCTGGAACTGGTGACTGTGGTCCCACTTGGGCCTCACCTGGACGAGGTGACTGGTTCCCACAGGGACCTCACCTGGACCTGGTGACTCAGGTCCTCATATGTGCATCATGGGACCTGTTTTCCTCAGTTTCCACATCGGGGCCTCACCTGGACCTAGTGATTCTCGTTCCCCTCTGGGCCTCACCCTGACGTGGTGACTCTGGTCCGCACCTGACTCACACCAGAAATGGGTGTCTCTGGTACCCCTCTGGGAATCACCCAGAGCTGGGGACACTGATACTCAACTGGGCCTCAACAGGACCTGGTGAATCTACTCCTCACTTAGGCCTCGTCTGGACCTTGTGACTCTTTTTTTTTTTTTTTAATTTTTTTTTAATTTTTATTTATTTATGATAGTCACACAGAGAGAGAGAGAGAGAGAGGCAGAGACACAGGCAGAGGGAGAAGCAGGCTCCATGCACCGAGAGCCCGACGTGGGATTTGATCCCGGGTCTCCAGGATCACGCCCTGGGCCAAAGGCAGGCGCCAAACCGCTGCGCCACCCAGGGATCCCTGGACCTTGTGACTCTTTTCCCACCTGGCAATCTATGGGACATTTTTACTCTGTTCCCGACCTGGGCCTCACTTGGACATGATAACTTTGCTCCATACTTTGGCCTCAACTCGTCCCGATGACTCTGGTCCCCGCACCTAGGCCTCAATCTGGACCTGGAGACTGTCATTCACAACTAGGGTCTCACCTGGACCTTGTGAACTCTCGTTCCCACATGAATCACACCTGGACCTGGTGACTGTGGTGTACTTGTAGACTCACATTTACCTGGTGACTCTGGCCCCAAAAGGGCCTCACCTGGATCTGGTGACTCTGGCCTGCAGGTTGGCCTCACCTGGACTTGGTTAGTGGGATGCCACCTGGTCCTCACCCATACCTGGTGACTCAGGTCCCCACGTGGGCCTCTTGGACCTGGTGAATCTGGCCCTTACCTGGTCTTCTCCCAGACCCTGGGAATGTTGTCACAACCTGGGCCTCACCTAGACCTGGTGAATCTGGTCCCCATCTGGGCCTAACCCAGTCCTGGTGACTATATTCCCCACCTGGACTTGTTTGCTCTGGACTCTTTCTTGCCCTCACCTTGAACTGGTGACTCTGATCCTATCAGTGCGTCACCCAGACCTGGTGACTCTCGTCCTCACCTGGGCAGCATTGGTACCCTGGTTACTCTGTTCCACACCTGAGCCTCACCTGTACATGATGTCTCTGGGACCACTCGGGCCTCACCCTGACCTGGTGATCTGGTCCCCATCTGGATGTCACCTGGACCAGGTGATTCTGGAACCCCTCTAGGCCTCAACCAGATCTGGTGACTCTTGTCCTCAACTGGCCTCACCTGGACCTAGTGAATATGCTCCATCTGGGCCTCATTTGGACCTGGTGACTCTGGTCACTCACTGGGCATCATCGGGAAATGGTTCCACTGCATGGCCTATGGTTTTGCCTCATCTATGGCTTGCCACCTGGGCCTCACCCATACCTGGTGACACAGGTCTCACGTGGGCCCTCACTTGGACCTGGTGAATCTGGTCCTTACCTGGTCCTCACCCGGAACTGGTAACCCTTGTCACCACCTGGGAATCACCTGGACCTGGTGAATCTGGTCCCCATCTGGGCCTCAACCCATTCCTGGTGACTTTGATCCCCACCTGGACCCTGATTACTGTGGACTCCTTCTTCGCCTCAACTGGAACTTGTGACTCTGCTCCTAACTGGGCCCACCCAGATCTGGTGACTCTGGTCCTCACATGTGGACCATTATGACCTGGATTACTCTGTTCCACACCTGAACCTCAGCTGGACATGATGATTCTGGAGGCCCTCTGGGCCTCACCCTGACATGGTGACTCTGGTCCCCATCTGGATATCCCTAGACCAGGTGAATCTGGTACCCCTCTAGGCGTCAACTAGACCTGGTGACTCTGGTCCTCATCTGGGGCCTCACCTGGACCTAGTGAATATTCTCCCCACCTGCGCCTCGCTGGACCTGGTGACTTTGATTCTACCTGGGCATCATTGGGACATGGTTACTGTATTACCCACTGGGACTGACCTGATCCTGGTAACTCTGGTCCTGACTTTGGCCTCTCTGTACCAGGTGACTCTGGCTCGACCTGGGCCTCACCTGTACCTGGTGACTCTGATCCTAAGCATGGGCTCACCTGACCTGGTGACTGTGGTTCCCTCGAGACCTCACCTGGACCTCATGTACTCCGGTTCACACCTGGGCCTCACAAGGACCTGGTGTCTCTGGTACCCCACCTGGTAGCATCAGGATATGGTTTACAACTGTTCACTAACACTCATCCAGGCGGACCTAATAACTCTGGTCTTCACCTGGGGCACACGAGGACATGGTGACACTGGTTCCCACCAGGGTCTCACCTGGACATGGTGAGTCGGATCCCCACCTGGTCCTCACCTGTAACTGGTGATTTTCATTCCCACATGGACATCAATGTGGACCTGGTGGCTGCAGTGTTTCTAGCTTCTCATGTACCTCGTGTCTCTGGTCCCCACCGGGGCATCTCCGGGACCGGGTGAGTGTGGTTGCCACCTGCAACTCACATGGACCTGGTGATTCTGGTCTGCACCTGAGACTACCCTGGATCTGGTGACTGTGGTCCCCACCTGGGCTTTACCTGATTTGGGGACTCCAGTCCCCATCTGGGCCTCACCTGGCCCTGTTGCCATGGTCCTCAACTGTGCGAAATTGGGACCCGGTGTCTGTGTTCCACAACTGGAACTCACCTGGACCAGGTGACTCTGGTCCCACTCTGGGTGTCACCGTGCCCTAGTGACTGTGAACCCCACTTTGGCCTGACTTGGACCTGCTTGACCCTGGTTGCCACCTGCGGCTGACACGAACTGTTGACCTCTGGTTCTTTCTAGGGCCTTCCCTGGACCTGGTGATCCTGGTCGGACCTGGCTCACACCTGGACGTGGTGACTCCTGTCACCAATGGGGACTCACCTGGACCTGCTTACTGTGTTCCACACCTGGGCCTCAAGTAGACCTGTTGACCATGGTCCCCAAGCCGGCCTCACATGGACCTGTTGCCTCTGATCCCCAACGGATCCTCACGTGTACCTGGTATCTCTGCTCCTCACCTGGGCCTCATCTGGTCCTAGTTCCCACAGGGACCTCACCTGCACCTGGTGACTCAGGTCCTCATATGGGCTTCATGAGACCTGGTTTCTCAGTTCCACATCGGGGCCTCATCTGGACCTAGTGATTCTCGTCCCCCTCTGGGCCTTACCCGGACGTGGTGATTCTGGTCCCCACCTGGATATCACCAGAACCGGGTGACTCTGGTCCCCCTCTGGGACTCACCCGGAGCTGGGACACTGGTCCTCAGCTGATCCTCAACAGGACCTGGTGAATCTACTCCTCACTTAGGCCTCGTTTGGACCTTGTGACTCTTTTCTCACCTGACATCAATGGGACATGTTTATTCTGTTCCCCAACTGGGCCTCACCTGGACATGATAACTTTGCTCCACCGTTTGGCCTCAACTGCTCCTGATGACTCTTGTCCCCCCACCGAGGCCTCAATCTGGACCTGGTGACTGTGGTCCCCACCTGGGTCTCACCTGGACCTGGTGACTCTCGTTCCCACATGAAACACACCTGGACCTGGTCACTGTTGTTTTCTTGTAGACTCACATTTACCTGGTGACACCGGTCCCCACTAGGGCCTCACCTGGATCTGGTGACTCTGGCTAGCAGGTTGGCTTCACCTGGAACTGGTGAGTGGGGTTGCCACCTGAGCTTCACCCATACCTGATGACTCAGGAACCCACGTGATTCTCTTGGACCTGGTGAATCTGGTCCTTACATGGTCCTCTCCCAGACCCGGGGATTCTGGTCACCTCCTGGGCCTCACCTGGACCTGGTGAATCTCTATCCCATCTGGGCCTCAACCAGTCCTGGTGAGTTTGTTCCCCACCTGACCTGATTGCTTTGGACTCTTTCTTGGCCTCACCTGGAACTGGTGACTCTTATCCTCTGTGCGCGTGACACAGGCCTGGAGACTCTGGTCCTCATCTGGATATCACCTGGACCAGGTTATTCTGGTACCCCTCTAGGTCTAAACCAGATCTGGTGTCTCTGGTCCTCAACTGGGCCTCGTCTGGACCTAGTGAATATGCTCCATCTGGGCCTCATTGGACCTGGTGACTCTCTTCCCTACCTGGGCATCATCGGGACAAGGTTCCACTGCATGGCCTTTAGGTTGGCCGCACCTGCACCTGGTAAATGTGGTTTCTACCTGGGCATCATCGGGACGTGGTTACTCTATTCCCAGTGGGACTGACCTGATCGTGGTAACTCTGGTCCTGACTTTGGCCTTTTCTGTGTCATGTGACTCTGGCTCCCCCTGGACCTCACCTGTAAGTGGTAACTCTGATCCTAAGCATGGACTCACCTCACCTGGAGACTGTGGTTTCCATCGGTACCTCACCTGGACCTCATGTCTCTGGTCCCAACTAGGACTCACCAGGACTTGTATCTGGTACCCACCTGAGTAGCATCAGGATATGGTTACACTGTTCACCAACAGTGACGCGGCCGGACCTATTAACTCTCGTCTTCACCTGGTCTACACTTGGACATGGTGACACTGGTTCCCACCAGGGTCTCACCTGGACATGGTGACTCAGATCCCTACCTGCTCCTCACCTGTAACTGGTGATTCTCGTTCCCACATGGACATCATGTGGACCTGGTGGCTGCAGTGTTTCTAGCTTCTCATGTACCTCGTGACTCTGGTCCCCATCAGGACCTGACCGGGACCTGGTGAGTGTGGTTGCCACCTGCACCTCACCTGGATCTGGTGATTCTGGTCTGCACTTGAGACTACCCTGGATCTGGTGACTGTGGTCCCCACCTGGGTTCACCTGATTTGGGGACTCTGGTCCCCATCTGGGCCTCACCTGGCCGTGTTGACCATGGTCCTCAACTGGGCAAAATTGTCCCGTTGGCTGTGTTCCACAACTGGACCTCACCTGACCAGGTGACTCTGGTACCCCCTCTGGGTCTCACCGTTCCCTAGTGACTGTGAACCCCACTTTGGCCTGACTTGGACCTGCTGACCCTGGTTGCAACCTGCTCCTGACCTCGAACTTTTGACTCTGGTTCTTTCAAGGGCCTCCCCTGGATCTGGTGATCCTGGTCCCCACCTGGGCCTCACCTGGACGTGGTGACTCTTGTCAACACCGGGGACTCACCTGGCCCTTGTTACTGTGTTCTACACCTGGGCCTCAAGTAGACCTGTTGCCTCTGATCCCCACCGGGGCCTCAGTTGTCTGGTAACTCTGGTCCTCACCTGGCCTCATCTGGACCTAGTGACTCTGGTCACCACTGTTCTTCACCTGGATCTGGTGACTCTGGTCCCCACCTGGACTTCACCTGGATCTGGTGACTCTGGTCCCCACCTGGACATCTCCTGGACCTGGTGACTCTCTGTCCAACATGGACCTCACCTGGATCTGGTGACTCTGGTCCTCACTTTGCCCTCACCTGGACCTGGTGTCTCTCATCCCCACATTGAACTAACTCAAAACTGCAAAATCTTGGCGACACCTAGGCCGCCCCCCAGATCTGGTGACTCTTGTCCCCAGCTATGCCTCAATTCGACCTGATGAATCTGGTCCTCACCTGGGCCTCACATGGACCTGGGACTCAGCTCCATAGAGTGGCTCTGGTTCCCACAAGGGGATCACCTGATACTGCTGACTGTGGTGTTATTCTATGCCTCACCAGGACCTAGTGATTCTGTTTGCCTTCTGGGCCTGCATGGCCTAGTGACTCTGGTCCTCACCCAGGCATCATTGGGACCTGGATAATCTATTCTACACCTGAGCCTCACTTTGACGAGGGACCTCTGGTCCCATTCTGGGCCTCAAACTAAACTGGTTACTCTGGTTCCCCCTCTGGCCTCACCCCTACCTGGTGACTCTGGTCACCCCTTAGGCTTCATATGGGCCTGCTGAAACTGGTCCTTAGCTGGTCCGCACCTGGGTCTGGTGATTGGTCGCCACCTGGGTCTCACCTGGACTTGTTGAATCCTGTTGCCTCCTGCGCCTCCCCTGGACCTTGTGACTGTGGCCCCACCTGGACCTCACCTGGATCTGGTGGCTCTGGTTCCCATATGGGGCTCTCCTGGACCTGGTTCCTGTGGTCTCCATTTGGCCTCACCTGGAACACAATGACTCTGATCCATATTTGGGCCTCCTGGACCTGTTGACTCTGGTCCTTACCTGGGCTTCATTGGGACCTGGATACTCTCTTATATTCCTGGGCCTCATCTGTACCTGGTGACTGTGGTCCCACCTGGATCTCACCTGACGAGGTGACTTGTTCCCACAGTGACCTCACCTGGACCTGGTGGCTCAGGTCCTCATTGGCATCATGGGACCTGGTTTCTCAGTTCCACATCGGGGCCTCACCTGGACCTAGTGATTCTCGTCCCCTTGGGCCTCACCCTGACGTGGTGACTCTGGTCCCCCCTGGATATCACCAGTACCGGGTGACTCTGGTCCCCCTCTGGGACTCACCCGAAGCTGGCGACACTTGTCCTCAGCTCGATCTCAACAGTACCTGTTGAATCTACTCCTTACTTAGGTCTCGTCTGGACCTTGTGACTCTTTCTCACCTGGCATCAATGGGATCATGGTTACTCTGTTTCCCTCCTGGGCCTCACCTGGACATGATAACTTTGCTCCACACTGGGACTCACCTGGACATGATGACTCTGGTTCCACTCTGGGCCTCCCTCTGACATGGGACTCTGGTCCCCATCTGGATGTCTCCTAGACCAGGTGAATCTGGTACCCCTCTAGGCGTCAACTAGACCTGGTGACTCTGGTCCTCACTGGCCTCACCTGGACCTAGTGAATTCTCCCCACTGCGCCTCGCTGGACTGGTGACTTGATTCTACCTGGGCATCATGGGACATGGTTACTGTATTACCCACTGGGACTGACCTGATCTGGTAACTGTCCTGACTTTGGCCTCTTCTGTACCAGGTGACTCTGGCTCAACCTGGGCCTCACCTGTACCTGGTGACTCTGATCCTAAGCATGGCCTCACCTGACCTGGTGACTGTGGTTCCCATCGGACTCACCGGACCTCATGTCCGGTACACTGGGCCTCA
>NW_023330264.1:0-21357 GCF_011100685.1 Canis lupus familiaris
GACATCTGCCTCCATGCAACCCACTTCTGAGAGTTGAGCTTATGGCCTGTACCCTACCTCCTGCCTGCAGCTACCTTTCGCTTCCAAAAGGCCTAGGCTCGCTGCTTCACCGAAGTGTTGGGAGAGGTAACTGGAATCTCCCGGCACACAAGACTAGTGCCTCCAAGCTCAATCCAGCGACTTTCCCAGTAATTCCTGGGAGGTTAGACTGGTGCTACATACTAAGTCCATATGTGAGAAGGTAGCTGAACGCCTTGTCCAAAATCATCTTACTGCTGAGAGTTGAGCTCACCTCAGTCCCTCACAGTTCCACACTGCCTGCAGAGTGAGTTTCCACGTCTTCACAGAGACTTTTGCCAGAGGCCTCTGAGACGCAAGTTAACAATGCAGACCTGGAGGGTATCTCCAGGTGCCGGAGAGTGGTAATCTGGGAACCTCCGGTCTCAGGAATAATGCTACCTTCACACTGTCATAAGAATGCAGCTAGTTGAGAGCTGGCTTCTAGGCATGCTTCCCTGTGAGAGCTGAGGACAGGGCAGAACCCTCCCGCATCCTGCCTGACTGTAGACGTACCTGCTAACCTCCTTATGTTAGTGGCTGGATAGGTGGGAAAAGCATGTGTAAGCATTGGGCCTGAACTCCGTGTATCTGAGTTGAATACAGCGATTTCCAACATCCTCTTCAATAGGAGTGTAGCTAGGTTCCAACTCCCATGTCCGAGTGGTAGCAGACGATCTGCCTCCCATAGCCTAGACACACTGGATTATGAGAGTGGACGCTAATGGCCTGTAAGCCCTAACAATCCTGCCTGCCGTCTACCGTTACAGCTTCCAAAAGGCCCTAGGCCTCGCTGCTTGACACGCAAGTGTTGTGAGAGGTAACTGGAATCTTCTACCGGCACACAAGACGAGTTCCTTCCAGCTCAATCGGAACAAGCGATTTCCTAATAATATCGCTGGGGTAGACTGGTGCTAACTACTAAGTTCCATACGTGAGTAGGTAGTTGAACCCTGGTCCAAAAACATCTTACTTCTGAGAGTTGAGCTCACCCTCAGTCCCTCACAGTTCCACACTGCCTGCAGAGTGAGTTTCGCACGTCTCACCAGAGACGTTTGCCAGAGGCTTCTGAGACGGCAAGTTAACAATGCAGACCTGGAGGGTATCTCGCAGGTGCAGTAGAGTGGTAATCTGGGAACCTCCTGTCTCATAATACTGCTAACCTTCACCACCTGCCATAAGAATGTAGCTAGTTGACAGCTGGGCTTCAAGGTATGCTTCCCTGTGAGAGCTAAGGACAGGGCACAAACCCTCCCGCATCCTGCTTGACTGTAGAAAGGAGCTGCTAACGTCCTCATGTTAGTGGCAGGGAAAGGTTGTGAGGAAAAGCATGTGGAATCGTTGTGCCTGAACCCCACGTGTATCTGAGTTGAATACAGCGATTTCCAAAGTCCTTCTTCATCAGAGTGTAGCTAGGTTCCCACTCGCATGTCCGAGTGGGTAGCAGACATCTGCCTCCCATGCATACCCACTTCTGAGAGTTGAGCTTATGGCCTGTAACCCTACCTCCTGCCTGCAGCTACCTTTCGCTTCCAAAAGGCCTAGGCTCGCTGCTTCACCGAAGTGTTGGGAGAGGTAACTGGAATCTGCCGGCACACAAGACGAGTGCCTCCAAGCTCAATCCAGCGATTTCCCAGTAATTCCTGGGGTAGACTGGTGCTACATACTAAGTTCCATATGTGAGAAGGTAGCTGAACGCCTTGTCCAAAATCATCTTACTTCTGAGAGTTGAGCTCACCCTCAGTCCCTCACAGTTCCACACTTGCCTGCAGAGTGAGTTTCGCACGTCTTCACCAGAGACGTTTGCCAGAGGCTCTGAGACGCAAGTTAACAATGCAGACCTGGAGGGTATCTCCAGGTGCAGTAGAGTGGTAATCTGGGAACCTCCTGTCTCAGAATACTGCTACCTTCACCCTGCCATAAGAATGCAGCTAGTTGACAGCTGGCTTCAAGGCATGCTTCCCTGTGAGAGCTAAGGACAGGGCACAACCCTCCCGCATCCTGCTTGACTGTAGAAGGAGCTGCTAACGTCCTCATGTTAGTGGCAGGGAAAGGTTGTGGAGAAAGCATGTGGAATCGTTGTGCCTGAACCCACGTGTATCTGAGTTGAATACAGCGATTTCCAAAGTCCTTCTTCATCAGAGTGTAGCTAGGTTCCCACTCGCATGTCCGAGTGGGTAGCAGACATCTGCCTCCCATGCATACCCACTTCTGAGAGTTGAGCTTATGGCCTGTAACCCTACCTCCTGCCTGCAGCTACCTTTCGCTTCCAAAAGGCCTAGGCTCGCTGCTTCACCGAAGTGTTGGGAGAGGTAACTGGAATCTCCCGGCACACAAGACTAGTGCCTCCAAGCTCAATCCAGCGATTTCCCAGTAATTCCTGGGGTAGACTGGTGCTACATACTAAGTTCCATATGTGAGAAGGTAGCTGAACGCCTTGTCCAAATCATCTTACTTCTGAGAGTTGAGCTCACCCTCAGTCCCTCACAGTTCCACACTTGCCTGCAGAGTGAGTTTCGCACGTCTTCACCAGAGACGTTTGCCAGAGGCTATGAGACGCAAGTTAACAATGGCAGACCTGGAGGGTATCTCCAGGGCAGTAGAGTGGTAAATCTGGGAACCTCCTGTCTCAGAATACTGCTACCCTTCACCCTGCCATAAGAATGCAGCTAGTGTTGACAGCTGGCTTCAAGGCATGCTTCTCCCTTGTGAGAGCTAAGGACAGGGCACAACCCTCCCGCATCCTGCTTGACCTGTAGAAGGAGCTGCTAACGTCCTCATGTTAGTGGCAGGAAAGGTGTGAGAAAAGCAGTGGGGAATCGTGTGCCTGAACCACGGGTATCTGAGTTGAATACAGCGATTTCCAAAGTCCTTCTTCATCAGAGTGTAGCTAGGTTCCCACTCGCATGTCCGAGTGGGTAGCAGACATCTGCCTCCATGCATCCCACTTATGCGAGTTGAGCGTTTATGGCCTGTACCCTACACTCCTGACATGGCAGCTACCCTTTGCCACTTCCAAAAGGCCTAGAGCTCGACTGTTCACACCGAAGTGTTGGAGAGGTAATCTGGCATCTGCCAGGCACACACGCTACGTGCCTCCAATCTAGCTCAATCCAGCTGATTTCCCCGTGTTTCATTACGGGGTAGGACTGGTGCTACCTACTAAGTTCCATAGTGAGTGAGAAGGTAGCTGCCGAACGCCTTTGTCCAAACTCATCTTCCTGCTGAGAGATTGAGCTCACCCTCAGTCACCTCACAGTTCCACCACTGACCGCCTTAGTGAGTTTCAAGTTACTTCCCTATGAAGCCTTTTTGCCAGAGGCCTCTGAGACGCAAGTTAACAATGCAGGACCTGGGACGGTATCTCCAGGTGCCGGTAGAGTGGTAATCTGGGAACCTCCTTACTCAGAATACTGCTACCTTCACACTGTCACTAAGAATGCAGCTAGTTGAGAGGCTGGCTTCTAGGCATGCTTCCCTGTGAGAGCTGAGGACAGGGCAGAACCCTCCCGCATCCTGCCTGACTGTAGACGTACCTGCTAACCTCCTATGTTAGTGGCTGGGATAGGTTGTGGGAAAAGCATGTGTAAGCATTGGGCCTGAACTCACGTGTATCTGAGTTGAATACAGCGATTTCCAAAGTCCTTCTTCATCAGAGTGTAGCTAGGTTCCCACTCGCATGTCCGAGTGGGTAGCAGACATCTGCCTCCCATGCATACCCACTTCTGAGAGTTGAGCTTATGGCCTGTAACCCTACCTCCTGCCTGCAGCTACCTTTCGCTTCCAAAAGGCCTAGGCTCGCTGCTTCACCGAAGTGTTGGGAGAGGTAACTGGAATCTCCCGGCACACAAGACTAGTGCCTCCAAGCTCAATCCAGCGATTTCCCAGTAATTCCTGGGGTAGACTGGTGCTACATACTAAGTTCCATATGTGAGAAGGTAGCTGAACGCCTTGTCCAAAATCATCTTACTTCTGAGAGTTGAGCTCACCCTCAGTACCCTCAACAGTCCACACTGCCTGCAGAGTGAGTTTCCGCACGTCTTCACCAGAGACGTTTGCCAGAGGCTATTGAGACGCAAGTTAACAATGCAGACCTGGAGGGTATCTCCAGGTGCAGTAGAGTGGTAATCTGGGAACCTCTGTCTCAGAATACTGCTACCTTCACCCTGCCATAAGAAGGCAGCTAGTTGAAAGCTGGCTTCAAGGCATGCTTCCCTGTGAGAGCTAAGGACAGGGCACAACCCTCCCAGCATCCTGCTTGACTGTAGAAGGAGCTGCTAACGTCCTCATGTTAGTGGCAGGGAAAGGTTGTGAGAAAAGCATGTGGAATCGTTGTGCCTTAACCCACGTGTATCGAGTTGAATACAGCGATTTCCAAAGTCCTTCTTCATCAGAGTGTAGCTAGGTTCCCACTCGCATGTCCGAGTGGGTAGCAGACATCTGCCTCCCATGCATACCCACTTCTGAGAGTTGAGCTTATGGCCTGTAACCCTACCTCCTGCCTGCAGCTACCTTTCGCTTCCAAAAGGCCTAGGCTCGCTGCTTCACCGAAGTGTTGGGAGAGGTAACTGGAATCTGCCGGCACACAAGACTAGTGCCTCCAAGCTCAATCCAGCGATTTCCCAGTAATTCCTGGGGTAGACTGGTGCTACATACTAAGTTCCATATGTGAGAAGGTAGCTGAACGCCTTGTCCAAAATCATCTTACTTCTGAGAGGTTGAGCTCACCCTCAGCCCTCACGTTCCACACTGCCTGCAGAGTGAGTTTCGCACGTCTTCACCAGAGACGTTTGCCAGAGGCCTCTGAGACGCAAGTAACAATGCAGACCTGGCAGGGTATCTCCAGGTGCAGTAGAGTGGTAATCTGGGAACCTTCCTGTACTCAGAATACTGCTACCTTCACCCTGTCCATAAGAATGGCAGCTAGTTGAGCAGCTGGCTCTAGGCATGCTTCCTGTGAGAGCTGAGGACAGGGCAGAACCCTCCCGCCATCCTGCCTTGATCTGTAGAAGGGAGCCTGCTAACCGTCCTGATTGTTAGTGGCTGTGTAAGGTTGGTGAGAAAGAATGTGGGAAATCGTGGTGCCTGAACCACGTGTATCTGAGTTGTGATACAGCGATTTTTTCCCCAAAGTCCTTCTTCATCAAGTGTAGCTAGGTTCCCACTGCCGAGGTGTCCCGGAGTGGGTAGCAGACATCTGCCTCCCATGCATACCCACTTCTGAGAGTTGAGTTATGGCCTGTAACCCTACCTCCTGCCTGCAGCTACCTTCGCTTCCAAAAGGCCTAGCTCGCTGCTTCACCGAAGTGTGGGAGAGGTAACTGGAATCTCCCGGCACACAAGCGAGTGCCTCCAAGCTCAATCCAGCGATTTCCCAGTAATTCCTGGGGTAGACTGGTGCTACATACTAAGTTCCATATGTGAGAAGGTAGCTGAACGCCTTGTCCCAAAATCATCTTACTGCTGAGAGTTGAGCTCACCCTCAGTCCCTCACAGTTCCCACACTGCCTGCAGAGTGAGTTTCGCACGTCTTCACCAGAGACGTTTGCCAGAGGCTTATGAGACGCAAGTAACAATGCAGACCTGGAGGGTATCTCCAGGTGCAGTAGAGTGGTAATCTGGGAACCTCCTGTCTCAGAATACTGCTACCTTCACCCTGCCATAAGAAGCAGCTAGTTGACAGCTGGCTTCAAGACATGCTTCCCTGTGAGAGCTAAGGACAGGGCACAACCCTCCCGATCCTGCTGACTGTTAGAAGGAGCTGCTAACTTCCTCATGTTAGTGGCAGGGGAAAGGTTGTGAGAAAAGACATGTGGAATCGTTGTGCCTGAACCCACGTGTATCTGAGTTGAATACAGCGATTTCCAAATGTCCTTCTTCATCAGAGTGTAGCTAGGTTCCCACTCGCATGTCCGAGTGGGTAGCAGACATCTGCCTCCATGCATACCCACTTCTGAGAGTTGAGGCTTAGGCCTGTAACCCTACCTCCTGCCTGCAGCTACCTTTCGCTTCCAAAAGGCCTAGGCTCGCTGCTTCACGAAGTGTTGGGAGAGGTAACTGGAATCTCCCGGCACACAAGACTAGTGCCTCCAAGCTCAATCCAGCGATTTCCCAGTAATTCCTGGGGTAGACTGGTGCTACATACTAAGTTCCATATGTGAGAAGGTAGCTGAACGCCTTGTCCAAATCATCTTACTTCTGAGAGTTGAGCTCACCCTCAGTCCCTCACAGTTCCACACTGCCTGCAGAGTGAGTTTCGCACGTCTTCACCAGAGACGTTTGCCAGAGGCTATGAGACGCAAGTTAACAATGCAGACCTGGAGGGTATCTCCAGGTGCAGTAGAGTGGTAATCTGGGAACCTCCTGTCTCAGAATACTGCTACCTTCACCCTGCCATAAGAATGCAGCTAGTTGACAGCTGGCTTCAAGGCATGCTTCCCTGTGAGAGCTAAGGACAGGGCACAACCCTCCCGCATCCTGCTTGACTGTAGAAGGAGCTGCTAACGTCCTCATGTTAGTGGCAGGGAAAGGTTGTGAGAAAAGCATGTGGAATCGTTGTGCCTGAACCCACGTGTATCTGAGTTGAATACAGCGATTTCCAAAGTCCTTCTTCATCAGAGTGTAGCTAGGTTCCCACTCGCATGTCCGAGTGGGTAGCAGACATCTGCCTCCCATGCATACCCACTTCTGAGAGTTGAGCTTATGGCCTGTAACCCTACCTCCTGCCTGCAGCTACCTTTCGCTTCCAAAAGGCCTAGGCTCGCTGCTTCACCGAAGTGTTGGGAGAGGTAACTGGAATCTGCCGGCACACAAGACTAGTGCCTCCAAGCTCAATCCAGCGATTTCCCAGTAATTCCTGGGGTAGACTGGTGCTACATACTAAGTTCCATATGTGAGAAGGTAGCTGAACGCCTTGTCCAAAATCATCTTACTTCTGAGAGTTGAGCTCACCCTCAGTCCCTCACAGTTCCACACTGCCTGCAGAGTGAGTTTCGCACGTCTTCACCAGAGACGTTTGCCAGAGGCTATGAGACGCAAGTTAACAATGCAGACCTGGAGGGTATCTCCAGGTGCAGTAGAGTGGTAATCTGGGAACCTCCTGTCTCAGAATACTGCTACCTTCACCCTGCCATAAGAATGCAGCTAGTTGACAGCTGGCTTCAAGGCATGCTTCCCTGTGAGAGCTAAGGACAGGGCACAACCCTCCCGCATCCTGCTTGACTGTAGAAGGAGCTGCTAACGTCCTCATGTTAGTGGCAGGGAAAGGTTGTGAGAAAAGCATGTGGAATCGTTGTGCCTGAACCACGTGTATCTGAGTTGAATACAGCGATTTCCAAAGTCCTTCTTCATCAGAGTGTAGCTAGGTTCCCACTCGCATGTCCGAGTGGGTAGCAGACATCTGCCTCCCATGCATACCCACTTCTGAGAGTTGAGCTTATGGCCTGTAACCCTACCTCCTGCCTGCAGCTACCTTTCGCTTCCAAAAGGCCTAGGCTCGCTGCTTCACCGAAGTGTTGGGAGAGGTAACTGGAATCTGCCGGCACACAAGACTAGTGCCTCCAAGCTCAATCCAGCGATTTCCCAGTAATTCCTGGGGTAGACTGGTGCTACATACTAAGTTCCATATGTGAGAAGGTAGCTGAACGCCTTGTCCAAAATCATCTTACTTCTGAGAGTTGAGCTCACCCTCAGTCCCTCACAGTTCCACACTGCCTGCAGAGTGAGTTTCGCACGTCTTCACCAGAGACGTTTGCCAGAGGCTATGAGACGCAAGTTAACAATGCAGACCTGGAGGGTATCTCCAGGTGCAGTAGAGTGGTAATCTGGGAACCTCCTGTCTCAGAATACTGCTACCTTCACCCTGCCATAAGAATGTAGCTAGTTGACAGCTGGCTTCAAGGTATGCTTCCCTGTGAGAGCTAAGGACAGGGCACAACCCTCCCGCATCCTGCTTGACTGTAGAAGGAGCTGCTAACGTCCTCATGTTAGTGGCAGGGAAAGGTTGTGAGAAAAGCATGTGGAATCGTTGTGCCTGAACCCACGTGTATCTGAGTTGAATACAGCGATTTCCAAAGTCCTTCTTCATCAGAGTGTAGCTAGGTTCCCACTCGCATGTCCGAGTGGGTAGCAGACATCTGCCTCCCATGCATACCCACTTCTGAGAGTTGAGCTTATGGCCTGTAACCCTACCTCCTGCCTGCAGCTACCTTTCGCTTCCAAAAGGCCTAGGCTCGCTGCTTCACCGAAGTGTTGGGAGAGGTAACTGGAATCTGCCGGCACACAAGACTAGTGCCTCCAAGCTCAATCCAGCGATTTCCCAGTAATTCCTGGGGTAGACTGGTGCTACATACTAAGTTCCATATGTGAGAAGGTAGCTGAACGCCTTGTCCAAAATCATCTTACTTCTGAGAGTTGAGCTCACCCTCAGTCCCTCACAGTTCCACACTGCCTGCAGAGTGAGTTTCGCACGTCTTCACCAGAGACGTTTGCCAGAGGCTATGAGACGCAAGTTAACAATGCAGACCTGGAGGGTATCTCCAGGTGCAGTAGAGTGGTAATCTGGGAACCTCCTGTCTCAGAATACTGCTACCTTCACCCTGCCATAAGAATGTAGCTAGTTGACAGCTGGCTTCAAGGTATGCTTCCCTGTGAGAGCTAAGGACAGGGCACAACCCTCCCGCATCCTGCTTGACTGTAGAAGGAGCTGCTAACGTCCTCATGTTAGTGGCAGGGAAAGGTTGTGAGAAAAGCATGTGGAATCGTTTGTGCCTGAACCCACGTGTATCTGAGTTGAATACAGCGATTTCCAAAGTCCTTCTTCATCAGAGTGTAGCTAGGTTCCCACTCGCATGTCCGAGTGGGTAGCAGACATCTGCCTCCCATGCATACCCACTTCTGAGAGTTGAGCTTATGGCCTGTAACCCTACCTCCTGCCTGCAGCTACCTTTCGCTTCCAAAAGGCCTAGGCTCGCTGCTTCACCGAAGTGTTGGGAGAGGTAACTGGAATCTGCCGGCACACAAGACTAGTGCCTCCAAGCTCAATCCAGCGATTTCCCAGTAATTCCTGGGGTAGACTGGTGCTACATACTAAGTTCCATATGTGAGAAGGTAGCTGAACGCCTTGTCCAAAATCATCTTACTTCTGAGAGTTGAGCTCACCCTCAGTCCCTCACAGTTCCACACTGCCTGCAGAGTGAGTTTCGCACGTCTTCACCAGAGACGTTTGCCAGAGGCTATGAGACGCAAGTTAACAATGCAGACCTGGAGGGTATCTCCAGGTGCAGTAGAGTGGTAATCTGGGAAACCTCCTGTCTCAGAATACTGCTACCTTCACCCTGCCATAAGAATGTAGCTAGTTGACAGCTGGCTTCAAGGTATGCTTCCCTGTGAGAGCTAAGGACAGGGCACAACCCTCCCGCATCCTGCTTGACTGTAGAAGGAGCTGCTAACGTCCTCATGTTAGTGGCAGGGAAAGGTTGTGAGAAAAGCATGTGGAATCGTTGTGCCTGAACCCACGTGTATCTGAGTTGAATACAGCGATTTCCAAAGTCCTTCTTCATCAGAGTGTAGCTAGGTTCCCACTCGCATGTCCGAGTGGGTAGCAGACATCTGCCTCCCATGCATACCCACTTCTGAGAGTTGAGCTTATGGCCTGTAACCCTACCTCCTGCCTGCAGCTACCTTTCGCTTCCAAAAGGCCTAGGCTCGCTGCTTCACCGAAGTGTTGGGAGAGGTAACTGGAATCTCCGGCACACAAGACTAGTGCCTCCAAGCTCAATCCAGCGATTTCCCAGTAATTCCTGGGGTAGACTGGTGCTACATACTAAGTTCCATATGTGAGAAGGTAGCTGAACGCCTTGTCCAAAATCATCTTACTTCTGAGAGTTGAGCTCACCCTCAGTCCCCTCACAGTTCCACACTGCCTGCAGAGTGAGTTTCGCACGTCTTCACCAGAGACGTTTGCCAGAGGCTATGAGACGCAAGTTAACAATGCAGACCTGGAGGGTATCTCCAGGTGCAGTAGAGTGGTAATCTGGGAACCTCCTGTCTCAGAATACTGCTACCTTCACCCTGCCATAAGAATGTAGCTAGTTGACAGCTGGCTTCAAGGCTATGCTTCCCTGTGAGAGCTAAGGACAGGGCACAACCCTCCCGCATCCTGCTTGACTGTAGAAGGAGCTGCTAACGTCCTCATGTTAGTGGCAGGGAAAGGTTGTGAGAAAAGCATGTGGAATCGTTGTGCCTGAACCCACGTGTATCTGAGTTGAATACAGCGATTTCCAAAGTCCTTCTTCATCAGAGTGTAGCTAGGTTCCCACTCGCATGTCCGAGTGGGTAGCAGACATCTGCCTCCCATGCATACCCACTTCTGAGAGTTGAGCTTATGGCCTGTAACCCTACCTCCTGCCTGCAGCTACCTTTCGCTTCCAAAAGGCCTAGGCTCGCTGCTTCACCGAAGTGTTGGGAGAGGTAACTGGAATCTGCCGGCACACAAGACTAGTGCCTCCAAGCTCAATCCAGCGATTTCCCAGTAATTCCTGGGGTAGACTGGTGCTACATACTAAGTTCCATATGTGAGAAGGTAGCTGAACGCCTTGTCCAAAATCATCTTACTTCTGAGAGTTGAGCTCACCCTCAGTCCCTCACAGTTCCACACTGCCTGCAGAGTGAGTTTCGCACGTCTTCACCAGAGACGTTTGCCAGAGGCTATGAGACGCAAGTTAACAATGCAGACCTGGAGGGTATCTCCAGGTGCAGTAGAGTGGTAATCTGGGAACCTCCTGTCTCAGAATACTGCTACCTTCACCCTGCCATAAGAATGTAGCTAGTTGACAGCTGGCTTCAAGGTATGCTTCCCTGTGAGAGCTAAGGACAGGGCACAACCCTCCCGCATCCTGCTTGACTGTAGAAGGAGCTGCTAACGTCCTCATGTTAGTGGCAGGGAAAGGTTGTGAGAAAAGCATGTGGAATCGTTGTGCCTGAACCCACGTGTATCTGAGTTGAATACAGCGATTTCCAAAGTCCTTCTTCATCAGAGTGTAGCTAGGTTCCCACTCGCATGTCCGAGTGGGTAGCAGACATCTGCCTCCCATGCATACCCACTTCTGAGAGTTGAGCTTATGGCCTGTAACCCTACCTCCTGCCTGCAGCTACCTTTCGCTTCCAAAAGGCCTAGGCTCGCTGCTTCACCGAAGTGTTGGGAGAGGGTAACTGGAATCTGCCCGGCACACAAGACTAGTGCCTCCAAGCTCAATCCAGCGATTTCCCAGTAATTCCTGGGGTAGACTGGTGCTACATACTAAGTTCCATATGTGAGAAGGTAGCTGAACGCCTTGTCCAAAATCATCTTACTTCTGAGAGTTGAGCTCACCCTCAGTCCCTCACAGTTCCACACTGCCTGCAGAGTGAGTTTCGCACGTCTTCACCAGAGACGTTTGCCAGAGGCTCTGAGACGCAAGTTAACAATGCAGACCTGGAGGGTATCTCCAGGTGCAGTAGAGTGGTAATCTGGGAACCTCCTGTCTCAGAATACTGCTACCTTCACCCTGCCATAAGAATGCAGCTAGTTGACAGCTGGCTTCAAGGCATGCTTCCCTGTGAGAGCTAAGGACAGGGCACAACCCTCCCGCATCCTGCTTGACTGTAGAAGGAGCTGCTAACGTCCTCATGTTAGTGGCAGGGAAAGGTTGTGAGAAAAGCATGTGGAATCGTTGTGCCTGAACCCACGTGTATCTGAGTTGAATACAGCGATTTCCAAAGTCCTTCTTCATCAGAGTGTAGCTAGGTTCCCACTCGCATGTCCGAGTGGGTAGCAGACATCTGCCTCCCATGAATACCCACTTCTGAGAGTTGAGCTTATGGCCTGTAACCCTACCTCCTGCCTGCAGCTACCTTTCGCTTCCAAAAGGCCTAGGCTCGCTGCTTCACCGAAGCGTTGTGAGAGGTAACTGGAATCTCCCGGCACACAAGACTAGTGCCTCCAAGCTCAATCCAGCGATTTCCCAGTAATTCCTGGGGTAGACTGGTGCTACATACTAAGTTCCATATGTGAGAAGGTAGCTGAACGCCTTGTCCAAAATCATCTTACTTCTGACAGTTGAGCTCACCCTCAGTCCCTCACAGTTCCACACTGCCTGCAGAGTGAGTTTCGCACGTCTTCACCAGAGACGTTTGCCAGAGGCTATGAGACGCAAGTTAACAATGCAGACCTGGAGGGTATCTCCAGGTGCAGTAGAGTGGTAATCTGGGAACCTCCTGTCTCAGAATACTGCTACCTTCACCCTGCCATAAGAATGCAGCTAGTTGACAGCTGGCTTCAAGGCATGCTTCCCTGTGAGAGCTAAGGACAGGGCACAACCCTCCCGCATCCTGCTTGACTGTAGAAGGAGCTGCTAACGTCCTCATGTTAGTGGCAGGGAAAGGTTGTGAGAAAAGCATGTGGAATCGTTGTGCCTGAACCCACGTGTATCTGAGTTGAATACAGCGATTTCCAAAGTCCTTCTTCATCAGAGTGTAGCTAGGTTCCCACTCGCATGTCCGAGTGGGTAGCAGACATCTGCCTCCCATGCATACCCACTTCTGAGAGTTGAGCTTATGGCCTGTAACCCTACCTCCTGCCTGCAGCTACCTTTCGCTTCCAAAAGGCCTAGGCTCGCTGCTTCACCGAAGTGTTGGGAGAGGTAACTGGAATCTGCCGGCACACAAGACGAGTGCCTCCAAGCTCAATCCAGCGATTTCCCAGTAATTCCTGGGGTAGACTGGTGCTACATACTAAGTTCCATATGTGAGAAGGTAGCTGAACGCCTTGTCCAAAATCATCTTACTTCTGAGAGTTGAGCTCACCCTCAGTCCCTCACAGTTCCACACTGCCTGCAGAGTGAGTTTCGCACGTCTTCACCAGAGACGTTTGCCAGAGGCTATGAGACGCAAGTTAACAATGCAGACCTGGAGGGTATCTCCAGGTGCAGTAGAGTGGTAATCTGGGAACCTCCTGTCTCAGAATACTGCTACCTTCACCCTGCCATAAGAATGCAGCTAGTTGACAGCTGGCTTCAAGGCATGCTTCCCTGTGAGAGCTAAGGACAGGGCACAACCCTCCCGCATCCTGCTTGACTGTAGAAGGAGCTGCTAACGTCCTCATGTTAGTGGCAGGGAAAGGTTGTGAGAAAAGCATGTGGAATCGTTGTGCCTGAACCCACGTGTATCTGAGTTGAATACAGCGATTTCCAAAGTCCTTCTTCATCAGAGTGTAGCTAGGTTCCCACTCGCATGTCCGAGTGGGTAGCAGACATCTGCCTCCCATGCATACCCACTTCTGAGAGTTGAGCTTATGGCCTGTAACCCTACCTCCTGCCTGCAGCTACCTTTCGCTTCCAAAAGGCCTAGGCTCGCTGCTTCACCGAAGTGTTGGGAGAGGTAACTGGAATCTGCCGGCACACAAGACTAGTGCCTCCAAGCTCAATCCAGCGATTTCCCAGTAATTCCTGGGGTAGACTGGTGCTACATACTAAGTTCCATATGTGAGAAGGTAGCTGAACGCCTTGTCCAAAATCATCTTACTTCTGAGAGTTGAGCTCACCCTCAGTCCCTCACAGTTCCACACTGCCTGCAGAGTGAGTTTCGCACGTCTTCACCAGAGACGTTTGCCAGAGGCTATGAGACGCAAGTTAACAATGCAGACCTGGAGGGTATCTCCAGGTGCAGTAGAGTGGTAATCTGGGAACCTCCTGTCTCAGAATACTGCTACCTTCACCCTGCCATAAGAATGCAGCTAGTTGACAGCTGGCTTCAAGGCATGCTTCCCTGTGAGAGCTAAGGACAGGGCACAACCCTCCCGCATCCTGCTTGACTGTAGAAGGAGCTGCTAACGTCCTCATGTTAGTGGCAGGGAAAGGTTGTGAGAAAAGCATGTGGAATCGTTGTGCCTGAACCCACGTGTATCTGAGTTGAATACAGCGATTTCCAAAGTCCTTCTTCATCAGAGTGTAGCTAGGTTCCCACTCGCATGTCCGAGTGGGTAGCAGACATCTGCCTCCCATGCATACCCACTTCTGAGAGTTGAGCTTATGGCCTGTAACCCTACCTCCTGCCTGCAGCTACCTTTCGCTTCCAAAAGGCCTAGGCTCGCTGCTTCACCGAAGTGTTGGGAGAGGTAACTGGAATCTCCCGGCACACAAGACGAGTGCCTCCAAGCTCAATCCAGCGATTTCCCAGTAATTCCTGGGGTAGACTGGTGCTACATACTAAGTTCCATATGTGAGAAGGTAGCTGAACGCCTTGTCCAAATCATCTTACTGCTGAGAGTTGAGCTCACCCTCAGTCCCTCACAGTTCCACACTGCCTGCAGAGTGAGTTTCCCACGTCTTCACCAGAGACTTTTGCCAGAGGCCTCTGAGACGCAAGGTAACAATGCAGACCTGGACGGTATCTCCAGGTGCCGGAGAGTGGCAATCTGGGAACCTCCTTACTCAGAATACTGCTACCTTCACACTGTCATAAGAATGCAGCTGGTTGAGAGCTGGCTTCTAGGCATGCTTCCCTGTGAGAGCTGAGGACAGGGCAGAACCCTCCCGCATCCTGCCTGACTGTAGACGTACCTGCTAACCTCCTTATGTTAGTGGCTGGGATAGGTTGTGGGAAAAGCATGTGTAAGCATTGGGCCTGAACTCCCGTGTATCTGAGTTGAATACAGCGATTTCCAACATCCTTCTTCAATAGGAGTGTAGCTAGGTTCCAACTCCCATGTCCGAGTGGGTAGCAGACATCTGCCTCCCATGCATACACACTTCTGAGAGTTGAGCTTATGGCCTGTAACCCTACCTCCTGCCTGCAGCTACCTTTCGCTTCCAAAAGGCCTAGGCTCGCTGCTTCACCGAAGTGTTGGGAGAGGTAACTGGAATCTCCCGGCACACAAGACGAGTGCCTCCAAGCTCAATCCAGCGATTTCCCAGTAATTCCTGGGGTAGACTGGTGCTACATACTAAGTTCCATATGTGAGAAGGTAGCTGAACGCCTTGTCCAAAATCATCTTACTTCTGAGAGTTGAGCTCACCCTCAGTCCCTCACAGTTCCACACTGCCTGCAGAGTGAGTTTCGCACGTCTTCACCAGAGACGTTTGCCAGAGGCTATGAGACGCAAGTTAACAATGCAGACCTGGAGGGTATCTCCAGGTGCAGTAGAGTGGTAATCTGGGAACCTCCTGTCTCAGAATACTGCTACCTTCACCCTGCCATAAGAATGCAGCTAGTTGACAGCTGGCTTCAAGGCATGCTTCCCTGTGAGAGCTAAGGACAGGGCACAACCCTCCCGCATCCTGCTTGACTGTAGAAGGAGCTGCTAACGTCCTCATGTTAGTGGCAGGGAAAGGTTGTGAGAAAAGCATGTGGAATCGTTGTGCCTGAACCCACGTGTATCTGAGTTGAATACAGCGATTTCCAAAGTCCTTCTTCATCAGAGTGTAGCTAGGTTCCCACTCGCATGTCCGAGTGGGTAGCAGACATCTGCCTCCCATGCATACCCACTTCTGAGAGTTGAGCTTATGGCCTGTAACCCTACCTCCTGCCTGCAGCTACCTTTCGCTTCCAAAAGGCCTAGGCTCGCTGCTTCACCGAAGTGTTGGGAGAGGTAACTGGAATCTGCCGGCACACAAGACTAGTGCCTCCAAGCTCAATCCAGCGATTTCCCAGTAATTCCTGGGGTAGACTGGTGCTACATACTAAGTTCCATATGTGAGAAGGTAGCTGAACGCCTTGTCCAAAATCATCTTACTGCTGAGAGTTGAGCTCACCCTCAGTCCCTCACAGTTCCACACTGCCTGCAGAGTGAGTTTCGCACGTCTTCACCAGAGACGTTTGCCAGAGGCTCTGAGACGCAAGTTAACAATGCAGACCTGGAGGGTATCTCCAGGTGCAGTAGAGTGGTAATCTGGGAACCTCCTGTCTCAGAATACTGCTACCTTCACCCTGTCATAAGAATGCAGCTAGTTGAGAGCTGGCTTCTAGGCATGCTTCCCTGTGAGAGCTGAGGACAGGGCAGAAACCCTCCACCTCATCACTGCCTGACTGTAGACGTCCTGCTAACCTCCTTATGTTAGTGGCTGGGATAGGTTGTGGAAAAGCATGTGGTAAGCATTGGGCCTGAACTCCCGTGTATCTGAGTTTGAATACAGCGATTTCCAACATCCTTCTCAATAGGAGTGTAGCTAGGTTCCACTCCATGTCCGAGTGGTAGCAGACATCTGCCTCCCATGCATACACCCTTCTGAGAGTTGAGCTTATGGCCTGTAACCCTACATCCTGCTAACGTACCTTTCGTTCCAAAGGCCTAGGCTCGCTGCTTGACGGCAAGTGTTGGGAGAGGGTAACGGAATCTCCCGGCACACAAGACGAGTGCCTCCAAGCTCAATCAGCGATTTCCTAGTAATTCCTGGGGTAGACTGGTGCTACATACTAAGTTCCATATGTGAGAAGGTGAGCTGAACGCCTTTGTCCAAAATCATCTTACTTCTGAGAGTTGAGCTCACCCTCAGTCCCTCACAGTTCCACACTGCCTGCAGAGTGAGTTTCGCACGTCTTCACCAGAGACGTTTGCCAGAGGCTCTGAGACGCAAGTTAACAATGCAGACCTGGAAGGTATCTCCAGGTGCAGTAGAGTGGTAATCTGGGAACCTCCTGTCTCAGAATACTGCTACCTTCACCCTGCCATAAGAATGCAGCTAGTTGACAGGCTGGCTTCAAGGCATGCTTCCCTGTGAGGAGCTAAGGACAGGCACAACCCTCCCGCAATCCTGCTTGACTGTAGAAGGAGCTGCTAACGTCCTCATGTAGTGGCAGGGAAAGGTTGTGAGAAAAGCATGTGGAATCGTTGTGCCTGAACCCACGTGTATCTGAGTTGAATACAGCGATTTCCAAAGTCCTTCTTCATCAGAGTGTAGCTAGGTTCCCACTCGCATGTCCGAGTGGGTAGCAGACATCTGCTCCCATGCATACCCACTTTGAGAGTTGAGCTTATGGCCTGTAACCCTACCTCTGCCTTGCAGCTACCTTTCGCTTCCAAAAGGCCTAGGCTCGCTGCTTCACCGAAGTGTTGGGAGAGGTAACTGGAATCTGCCGGCACACAAGACTCGTGCCTCAAGCTCAATCCAGCGATTTCCCAGTAATTCTGGGGTAGACTGGTGCTACATACTAAGTTCCATATGTGAGAAGGTAAGCTGAACGCCTTGTCCAAATCATCTTACTGCTGAGAGTTGAGCTCACCCCTCAGTCCCTACAGTTCCACACTGCCTGCAGAGTTGCGTTTCCACGTCTTCACCAGAGACTTTTGCCAGAGGCTTCTGAGACGCAAGTTAACAATGCAGACCTGGAGGGTATCCAGGTGCAGTAGAGTGGTAATCTGGAACCTCCTGTCTCAGAATACTGCTACCTTCACACCTGCCATAAGAATGCAGCTAGTTGAGCAGCTGGCTTCAAGGCATGCTTCCCTGTGAGAGCTCAGGACAGGCACAACCTCTCCCGCATTCCTGCTGACTGTAGAAGGAGCTGCTAACGTCCTCATGTTAGTGGCAGGGAAAGGTTGTGAGAAAAGCATGTGGAATCGTTGTGCCTGAACCCAGGTGTATCTGAGTTGAATTACCAAGCGATTTCCAAAGTCCTTCTCATCAGAGTGTAGCTAGGTTTCCCACTCGCATGTCCGAGTGGGGTAGCAGCACTCTGCCTCCCATGCATACCCACTTCTGAGAGTTGAGTTTATGGCCTTAACCCTACCTCCTGGCCTGCAGCTACCTTTCGCTTCCAAAGGCCTAGGCTCGCTGCTTGACGAAGTGTTGGGAGAGGTAACTGGAATCTCCCGGCACACAAGACGAGTGCCTCCAAGCTCAATCCAGCGATTTCCAGTAATTCCTGGGGTAGACTGGTGCTACATACTAAGTTCCATATGTGAGAAGGTAGCTGAACGCCTTGTCCAAAATCATCTTACTTCTGAGAGTTGAGCTCACCCTCAGTCCCTCACAGTTCCACACTGCCTGCAGAGTGAGTTTCGCACGTCTTCACCAGAGACTTTGCCAGAGGCTCTGAGACGCAAGTTAACAATGCAGACCTGGAGGGTATCTCCAGGTGCAGTAGAGTGGTAATCTGGGAACCTCCTGTCTCAGAATACTGCTACCTTCACTGCCATAAGAATGCAGCTAGTTGAGAGCTGGCTTCAAGGCATGCTTCCCTGTGAGAGCTAAGGACAGGGCAACCCTCCCGCATCCTGCCTGACTGTAGAGGACCTGCTAACTCCTATGTTAGTGGCAGGGAAGGTTGGGAAAAGCATGGAATCGTTGGCCTGAACCCCGTGTATCTGAGTTGAATACAGCGATTTCCAAAGTCCTTCTTCATAGAGTGTAGCTAGGTTCCCACTCGCATGTCCGAGTGGGTAGCAGACATCTGCCTCCCATGCATACACTTCTGAGAGTTGAGCTTATGGCCTGTAACCCTACCTCCTGCCTGCAGCTACCTTTCGCTTCCAAAAGGCCTAGGCTCGCTGCTTCACGAAGTGTTGGGAGAGGTAACTGGAATCTCCCGGCACACAAGACTAGTGCCTCCAAGCTCAATCCAGCGATTTCCCAGTAATTCCTGGGGTAGACTGGTGCTACATACTAAGTTCCATATGTGAGAAGGTAGCTGAACGCCTTGTCCAAAATCATCTTACTCTGAGAGTTGAGCTCACCCTCAGTCCCTCACAGTTCCACACTGCCTGCAGAGTGAGTTTCCACGTCTTCACCAGAGACTTTTGCCAGAGGCTCTGAGACGCAAGTTAACAATGCAGACCTGGAGGGTATCTCCAGGTGCAGTAGAGTGGTAATCTGGGAACCTCCTGTCTCAGAATACTGCTACCTTCACACTGTCATAAGAATGCAGCTAGTTGAGAGCTGGCTTCTAGGCATGCTTCCCTGTGAGAGCTGAGGACAGGGCACAACCCTCCCGCATCCTGCCTGACTGTAGACGTACCTGCTAACCTCCTTATGTTAGTGGCGGGATAGGTTGTGGGAAAAGCATGTGTAAGCATTGGGCCTGAACTCCCGTGTATCTGAGTTGAATACAGCGATTTCCAAATCCTTCTTCAATAGGAGTGTAGCTAGGTTCCAACTCCCATGTCCGAGTGGGTAGCAGACATCTGCCTCCCATGCATACACACTTCTGAGAGTTGAGCTTATGGCCTGTAACCCTACATCCTGCCTCGCTACCTTTCGCTTCCAAAAGGCCTAGGCTCGCTGCTTGACGCAAGTGTTGGGAGAGGTAACTGGAATCTCCCGGCACACGAGTGCCTCCAAGCTCAATCCAGCGATTTCCTAGTAATTCCTGGGGTAGACTGGTGCTACATACTAAGTTCCATATGTGAGAAGGTAGCTGAACGCCTTGTCCAAAATCATCTTACTTCTGAGAGTTGAGCTCACCCTCAGTCCCTCACAGTTCCACACTGCCTGCAGAGTGAGTTTCGCACGTCTTCACCAGAGACGTTTGCCAGAGGCTCTGAGACGCAAGTTAACAATGCAGACCTGGAGGGTATCTCCAGGTGCAGTAGAGTGGTAATCTGGGAACCTCCTGTCTCAGAATACTGCTACCTTCACCCTGCCATAAGAATGCAGCTAGTTGACAGCTGGCTTCAAGGCATGCTTCCCTGTGAGAGCTAAGGACAGGGCACAACCCTCCCGCATCCTGCTTGACTGTAGAAGGAGCTGCTAACGTCCTCATGTTAGTGGCAGGGAAAGGTTGTGAGAAAAGCATGTGGAATCGTTGTGCCTGAACCCACGTGTATCTGAGTTGAATACAGCGATTTCCAAAGTCCTTCTTCATCAGAGTGTAGCTAGGTTCCCACTCGCATGTCCGAGTGGGTAGCAGACATCTGCCTCCCATGCATACCCACTTCTGAGAGTTGAGCTTATGGCCTGTAACCCTACCTCCTGCCTGCAGCTACCTTTCGCTTCCAAAAGGCCTAGGCTCGCTGCTTCACCGAAGTGTTGGGAGAGGTAACTGGAATCTCCCGGCACACAAGACTAGTGCCTCCAAGCTCAATCCAGCGATTTCCCAGTAATTCCTGGGGTAGACTGGTGCTACATACTAAGTTCCATATGTGAGAAGGTAGCTGAACGCCTTGTCCAAAATCATCTTACTGAGAGTTGAGCTCACCCTCAGTCCCTCACAGTTCCACACTGCCTGCAGAGTGAGTTTCCCACGTCTTCACCAGAGACTTTTGCCAGAGGCCTCTGAGACGCAAGTTAACAATGCATGGAGGGTATCTCCAGGTGCGAGAGTGGTAATCTGGGAACCTCCTTACTCAGAATACTGCTACCTTCACACTGTCATAAGAATGCAGCTAGTTGAGAGCTGGCTTCTAGGCATGCTTCCCTGTGAGAGCTGAGGACAGGGCAGAACCCTCCCGCATCCTGCCTGACTGTAGACGTACCTGCTAACCTCCTTATGTTAGTGGCTGGGATAGGTTGTGGGAAAAGCATGTGTAAGCATTGGGCCTGAACTCCCGTGTATCTGAGTTGAATACAGCGATTTCCAACATCCTTCTTCAATAGGAGTGTAGCTAGGTTCCAACTCCCATGTCCGAGTGGGTAGCAGACATCTGCCTCCCATGCATACACCTTCTGAGAGTTGAGCTATGGCCTGTAACCCTACATCCTGCCTGCGCTACCTTTCGCTTCCAAAAGGCCTAGGCTCGCTGCTTGACGCAAGTGTTGGGAGAGGTAACTGGAATCTCCCGGCACACAAGACGAGTGCCTCCAAGCTCAATCAAGCGATTTCCTAGTAATTCATGGTAGGGTAGGGAATGGTGGCTACATACTAAGTTACATATGTAGAGAAGGTAGTCTGAACGCTCTGTCTCCCAAAATCAGCTGTACTAGCTGAGAAGGTTGAGCCTCACCTCAGTCACCTCCTGTTCAACACTGCCTGGAAGAGTGAGTTTCCCACGCGTCTTCACCAGAGGACTTTTGCCAGAGGCCTCCTGAGCGAACGAAGTTAACACAATGCAGACGTGGAACAGGTATCTCTCAGGGTGCCGGAGAGTAGTGTAGATCTGGGAACCTCTCTTACTCAGAATACTGTACTAACACCTGTCATACGAATGCAGCCTAGTGAGGAGCTGGCTTTAGGCATGTCTTCCCTGTGGACGAGAGGACGGGCAGAACCCGTCCCGACATCCTGCCGACTGTAGACGTAGTACTCTCGACCTCTCTATGTAGTGGCTGGGATAGGTTGTGGGAAAAAGCATGTGTGTAAGATTGGGCCTGAAAGATCCCGTGATCTGAG